>NC_056729.1:881758823-881918277 GCF_019279795.1 Protopterus annectens
CAGAGTAATGTTTTCTCCTGAAATCCACATTTCTCAATATGATCATGCATTACAAAGTTCTGGAAGCATGAGTTTGGAATTAGTGCTTGAGGTATTACTTTCATAACTGTTACTGTTTTGTAATTGAAACTTGTTAATTATTTGTCCATTTGGTGTTTCATTGCTTTACTCAAGGTGATTGTCAGAAATTGCTAAGGTGTATCATATTCTGCAGGAAGGCTACAAATGAGGCTTCATTAAACTCCATGCTATCAGCAGTAGCCCCCTTTTTTCCATTTTCTACATGGAGTCATGGTATTGTGTTAACTGTCGCCATCTCTCTCGATTCAATGTCACACTTCTGCCTTCTTCGACACTCTTGCCTGACTGTTGGAGATGATCTTTCACACAATCCATCCACCTCATTGCTGGACATCCTCGATTCCTCATACCATCTTCCTGTCTGTCCCAAATTGTCTTATGCTTTTCTCTACGTGTCTGAACCATCATAATCTGTTCTCTTTGATCTTTTCTACAGTTGGAGCTACTTTAGCTTCTGCTCTTATGTCCGCATTTATTCGTGTCTCCTACAGTGTGCATCCTACCACCCTTCTCAAGCACTTCATTTCCATGCTAAATACTGACAATCCTGTGTTTTTTTTTTTATAAATGCTGTGGGATAGGTACTTGCATTTGGACACGATATGTGCTGCTGCTCATGCGTGAGGCCAGGGCAGCCTAGCATAGCTCATTCACAAACATCCAAAGTCTGTATAACCAAATACACATACATTTCTGTGATTCATAGACATCAGTGCAGCTGACCTTCATTTGCATGCAGAAAGATAAATGAGCTTGAATTTCTGTCAATACCTGTGTGGTCATCAAATTTACAAGTGATCATTTGAGTTCTGTGGCATCTGCTGTAGATAAGTACAACATTTTTAAAGTAAGCTAAAAACAATTTTATAGTTACAAAGTATTAGATGGAACTTCATCTTAATGGATAACTACTTCCATGAACGTCTTTTTTTTTTTTTTATACTGAAGTCAACACTAAATGCAGTAGTTGTATGTTAAAGGCAATGACTGGAGTGAGAATGGAAGCAGTTGGGAACTTGATAGAAGTGTCATGTATTTGTTTATTAAAGCTAAGCTTTCATGGCAGTGTTATTTATATAGGAAATGTATGGTGAGATGTCACTGAACAAGTCATTGAGTGCAGATGGAAATGATAACAGCTTGCAATATTTTGTTCATTTTTGGATGATGGCATACAGGCTAGGAGTAGAAAAAGTTAAGAGGGCATTTTTCTGTTTTGAATTGTGCTTCACTTTACTTGTATGATGAAATCATTAATTTTACAGTACTCAGGGTGTTTGTTAGTGATTCTATGACTTTTGCTTGGATCGTTGAGTGTAAGTATGCTTTTTTGTCCTTTGCTGCTGGGTGATGAGTGTGTTTCATTTTGTTAAATTAAGCTTGACTAGGGTTACTCATATAAATTTTTACAGGTAAATGTATCATGCAGCAGGAATCAAAACAGAGAAAAGACAATTTCAGCCCTGAAGAGAACCGTGTCCTTGTGGGTTCCCCCCACCAGGACATATGGCAGGTGGCTTTTTGGAAAAGTGAGGAGCAAAATAAGAGGAGAGAGTAAAGTTGTGGACCAAGTAGTCATGGATATAAATGCTGTTGTGGTTGTGGACCAAGTAGGCATGGATATAAATGCTGTTGTGGAAAGAACCACACTTTGACACAGTATAGGAAAAGGGTCAATGATACGATAGGATGTGTCAGAGCAAATGCAAGATAGAATGCAATTGCTCAAAGCAGTACTGATGGGGGACCTCCTACACTTATCCCTTTAAAACATCTGATGTGGAGTACCTTTTCTCTATATGGGGGAGATGATTACAACATTGCTGAGGACAGCATGGGTATAGTAAGAGATGGTGTGGATACTGGCCACTAGCCACCTCAGTAGCATCCACACACGTTTATGAAGGTTTGTGTATCCACATATTCAAATTAAGATGAAGACTGCAGACGTGAGCTGACATTTACTATCAACAGGTGAACCCTCCATTTCTGTCCATCATGAAAGTGGAGTGAGTGTGCATAGTAAGTGTTCTCCACACCTCATTACAGAGCATTCAGTAGTGTGCTCCACTGTCTCAGTACTAATATAATAAATTAATTCTTTATAGAGTTAACAGCAGAAAGTAGCAGTTCCACATTACAGCACAGCTGGAAGACATGAGCAGCCGAATGGCTGTTGCTGATAATGTCAGTACATCTGTGAGACAGCCTGGGGACAGTGGCACAGCTTTAATGGCAGGATCACTCACACTAGTTGCATAACTGTCAGGTGTGACTCAAGATCACAAAGTCCATTAGATTGGGACATTACATTGCAGGCTGTACAGAGAGAGAACCCATTCACTTCAACACCAGTATCTTTTCAACCACAGGAACACTATCTGGAGGATGGCACATTCTCAGAGGTGGATGTGTCCACAGTAGCAACTGTGCAAAGCAGTGCCAGGCTCATGTCATAGCTACCTCCTAAAACATGAAAAAAATTGGCTGCCTAGCAACAAATGTCCGACAACATTATTCAGGTTCAGTCCACTGCTTCAGAGGGTCAGCTAGAGATGGTCAGAGTACTGCAGAGTGTACGTGAGGATATTCAGCACAATGTTAAATGGTAAAGAGTAGGATAATGCCATGGTCACACTCATCAGAAGTATGGTGGCACACACACCTCAGTCATCTATGGCTCAATGTATACACAAGTCAGGACTTGTGAGACTCAAGAAGGAGGTGGGTGTGGATGGGAATGAGGAAGGGGCACTGGTTGGATGTGTGGGGGACATATCACATCAGCAAGCTCCTGCCTGGTGCCCTGCAGAGTTCTACAGCAGGGAGAGACAAAGAGAGAAACTTTGGAGTGATTAAATATCATTTTTCTGCATGTTCTTGCTGCCTTTAGCTAATTCCGCCTAAAACACTATTTTTTTAGAGTTTCTGTGATTTAAAAAGCTTGTTTCAGCTACATATTGTACTTATTTTACTACCTGCACTTTAACAAAGTCATTTTTGTGTTTAAATTACCTATTTAACTGTTTTAAGCGACACTCTCAAGTGTGATAGCCATTTATGTGCATTTAAAGTGTTTTTTTTATTGTATCTGCTTTATTTTCTGAAAAAAAAAAAAACAAAACAAAATACTTGTTTTCCTGCCTTTCTAAGCTAGTATAGTCCAGTTTTCAGGTTAGTGCTGAATTCAGGGCTGTGTTACAAGTTTCTGTGTTTGCCCATACCTTAATTGGATAGAAGGACGTTTCTCTGTTCGCCTGTGAGAGAGGGGAGTTTTCAGCAGCCTATCTGTCCCTGGAGGAGTGGTTTCAGCCCAGAAATTAGTAGTTTATTGGCCATTTTGGGCTGATCTCAATCTCTTTCAGTTCCCTGCTGTAAAACCCGCATTAGTGCGGTTTTGTGCACCGGGCAGTGCAAGTCAGCTAGGGTATAACTATTCCCGGCTCCACAAAGTTTACTCTTCAATTTTTCCCTTGGAACTAGACAAACTTTTAACTTAAGCACTCAAACCATTCACTTCTCAGCCTGGCACTTGCTCAAAACTCATAGCAAGCACTAATAAACCTTAGCACTAGACCCCCCCCCCCATACTGTAGAGAAGGACAAGGCTCTCTATTCAACCTTACCAGCCAATCAGTAAAACAGCTCAATGTATCTATCCATGCATGTCCAGAGCAGTTTCAGGTGTACTCTCCAGTCCAACTGGTGAATCTGGGCATTTTTGAGGCAATGTTACAACTGCCTCATGTACACAGACATCCCTCTCCTCCTACCACCAAACACTAATACATGCAAGATATGCAATTATACAGCCAAACTGGAGGCTAAGCTCTCTCAACCCAAGACTAGACCAGACTGTCAAGAGGAGAATGGAATTACTTGCATGATACCACCAGTCTCACATAAAACTATGAAACCAGCACTGGCAAAAAACACACATAAATACACAAAAACATACTCGGAGGCTCTAAATAAAAATCTGCAAAAGCAACAGAGACCACCAAAGCAGACATCCAGGCAACCTCCACCCCCCAACACAAACCATGAAACACATAGGGCAGGATTCAGGAAGCCTCCGTGTAAGAGTTATAACTCTTACACGGAGGCTGCAGTTAAACGGTGTGATGTCAGCATGTCATGCATATGCATGAGGTGCATGAGGCATGCTGAATCACACTGTAAGTCTTACACGGTCCATGTAAGACAGTAGGGGGCGTGTCCATAGGCTAAGCTCTGCAAGCGGACACGCCCTCGGAAGTCTAGAATGGCAGAAAGTAAACACCCACGAGAGAGGCCATGGAAATGTGAATTAACACACTACACAACACATGCCCCCACAGACCAGCAATGTAAAATGTAAAAAGTGAACAGATGTTATAAAATGTAAAATGAAAACTTTTTTATTTTTTTTCAAATCCCCGTAAATGTTTGCTAATGCGCTTCAGGTGCGGGTGTGCTACTAGCGCAACTGCAGTTAGCAATCAGTGGAAAAGGATATAAGAACTAAATATGCAAAGTAAGCTAAGAAGTAATAGCATAGCGGTAGAGTTTACGGCTTAAGAGCAGGCAGGCAAGGCTCGAGCCCATACAATATCCTTTTTATTTTTGTAAATAAGCACTAAAAAGGCCCCTGACAATATTGTACAAATGTAAAAGTATTTCCTTTTGTAAAATGGAATGAAATGGATCATATATTTTCAAGTAATACAATAATAAAAATATTTAGAAATGTACTGATAGCTAAGCTGCTGTCAAACAAGGTGAGACAGAGTACCCGTAGCTGAGTAGTGTTTCAAAGGCTGCAAATTACTTGCCCGTAGCTAAGCACTGGTTTAACAGGCTCAAACTGTGTGCAACTAGCTGTGCTTAGCTTAACATGCGTGTTAATAGCCAATTAAGGTTTAACCCAGTGCACACCGTTTGCGCGGAGGTGCGCGCTGCGCCCACAAGCTAACCGCTGGGCAACGTTAAGCAAGCTGTATCAAAAGTGCCTTTACACAGACACACCCCTCAGCCTGTCTAGACAGTCATAAAAATTAAAAATCAGTGGTCAGATTCGAACCCAGGATACCATGCACTAGAGTCAAGGTACTAAACCACTAAGCCATGACAGCAGTACTTATAAATGCAGAAATAGCATATATATAGGATGTAATCCAAAATGGAGTATGATAAAGCAGTTTCTGTGAAGTTGATACAATTCCAAAACGGCCAATCATAGAAATGTGCGGGAAAATCGGCATATATAAGCCCCATAGGCGGGAATACACAGCATAAACGATTGTAGAATAGACCCGCAGGCAGAATGAGTGGAGTAGGGGAGGGACGTTGCTTTCGAGCACAGCGGTGGGGCGTTGAGGAATCCAGATACATGGTCTGGCTCCTAGTTCATCATCATGAGGCCCAACTCATGCAGGGCCAGGTCTCATGGGGAGCATACAGGGCGGAGGCATGGGACCAGTTGGCTCATGATCTCACCAGTGCTACTGGGATTCCACGTACCGGTGAGCTGGTCCATCACCACCATGCGGACCTGAAGCGATGCAAACAAGACCAGTTGACCCAATGGATCCAGGAGGCCCGGGCTATGCCCAATGCCCCACTACTGAGTAAGTTACATTTTACTTATGTATGTAAGGAATTCAACTAGCTGATACCATGGAGATGTGTATTCCAATATTACTTGTCTTGTATTACAGCTGCAGGTGTCCGCTCTGGGAATCGCAGGGCACATGACAGCAGGCTGGTGTGGCTGCACCACCATGCAGGTTAGTAACCCCACCTAGTACTTGTAAATAAATATTATAGTGTAGCACTTAGCAGAACACTGCAGTGTATTCATTAAAAGTAATTGAATGTGCAAGCAACAAGTGAAAGTGTGCAGGTATGGCTGCATCAAGTTCATCAGTATGTAAGTGAAACTGGAAATATAATTGATAGAAATAAATAGTTCTGTAAAACAGATGTCCCACCATTAATTAAATGTAGTATAACCTGCAGTAGTCTCAAGAGTACAGCTTCAGAAACTGAGTTAATTACATGTGAGATATATCCCCTGTTGAAATGCTGAATCATGACAGAAGTGAGGCTACTGGAAAGTGTTTGAATCACCACAGGTCTAATATGTGAACAAAGCCTAGAAGTACCAACCTGAACTGTGAAATAGCAGGATGTGTGAGAGTGACAGAAAGGGTCATGTATCAATAAATAAAGTAGTAATAACTCCTGAATATATAAGCCTCAGTGTGGTTCTACAGAACTAAATGCATGTGGGAATTAAAAATTAACATCCCAAACTGATTTCAGTGTGTCTGAATCTTGAATGTTTAAGCCAAAATCTGTATATGGTGATCACAGTCAACAATTTTTAGATAGAATGAATGATTGTCTGACATACTAAACATCCATAGTTGTCCCCTGCCCTGTCATCAAAATGTAGCAAGATGATGTATCTGATCAAATTCAAAATAACTAGGATAGTGATGTATCTGTAACAGGTCTAGTATGACAGTCAATTAAAAATCATTTGAAAACTATCACCCACAAGTTAATTGTGTTTCTATTACAAATGTATATCAATGTATAATTTATGAATGTGTCAACATTTTCATTCTCCACCCACCCTATAATTGCAAATTAAAAACTCACTAAATATTGGTATGTGAAAATTTCATTAACCATGGACATTTGTCCTGTTGTTTCAAAAATATATGCATGTCCGTTGTTGCATGTGCCCTGTTCATACCTGCAGACCTGATGGCCTGTTGCCATTAATCAACCCTGCATGTTGTTTGATTGTGTATTTCTGTTCAAATAATGCATGTGATATTGATATGCCTGTTGTTCAATGGTGTTAATATCTGGGTGTTTGTTTAATGGGAATACCAATGCATGCTGTTACAACTAATTTGAATGGAATAATATGCTACTAACCCAAACTAACATAACATACTCACAAACCTAGAACGCTTTGGAAGGTGGGTCCCAGCGGACCCACCTCTCCCACCTCATCTGGCGATTGCACCTGGCACTAGTGCCCAGGCCGGACCCTCTTCCGGTGGCCCTGTGCCACCTTCGGGTGGAAGCGCTGCAGGGGATGGGGCCTGTCCCCCCTCTGCAAGCATGGCTGGAGGAGCCCGTCCACTCACCCTCCAAGGTGTCCGGTCTGTGGTGCGAAGGGAGATTCAAGACTCTGTTCTTGGGCCCCTACGCCAGCTTGAGGCCCGGGTGGCACAGCTTACGGGCATGCCCGTTGTCCCGCCTGCACAGCCCCGTCCTGGGCTGTGAAGGAACAGTGGCAACTGCCTATGGGTGGGGATATCAGTTCCACTGTTGCCATCTGTGGGCTCATGTGCCCTGGATATCCCAACCTCCATCCCCGTCAATTGTGTAACCCCCCACATGTGTCATACACCGCCCCTGTATGCATCTTGTCTGTCTTGTCTGTTAACCTAGCCAACCTACCTCCCCAGCTATACCGGCTGCCTTCACCTGACATACCACTCTCATCTGAAAAAAAAAAAAAAAAAAGGGCACTCTGTACCCACAAAAAAATTACGCCCCATACATAGCTGTCCATGTTGCACACATGTCTGCTGGACATTGAAACTGTTAATTACAATTGGCTGTACAACAGGTATTAATGTTGTCCTGACACCTCTCTCAGGGGTGGAAGGTTTCAAATGTCACACCAAATTACATACAAATGCACAGCTGTTGCTGAGAAAGACATGGGCAGCTATGGGCCTCACCTACATCCCTCCTGCAAATCCCAAGCTTGTTTCCCTACTGTCTTACCCTCTTTGTGACCCCTTTTTCACCACTTTCCTGTCACCCCTTTTTCTTTTCTTTCAAAGAAAATAGCGCAGGTGTGTGCGTGTGTTAGCGGAGCTCACCGCCAGTGCGCATGCGTGAGCTCCGCGCAAATGAGTGCAGACCTGGTTTTAAGTGCTTAAAAGTGCCTTTGGCATGTTTGATTGACAGGTCCTGTACTCATTTCGAAAGAAAAATAAATTCCCAGTGTCAGTCTCGAACCCAGGACCTTGGTAACACTAGTCTGTATGACCTACCACTAAGCCATGACTCTCATACAAGAACATAGTGCTAAAATAAATATAACATGTAATAGTAGGAATGAATATAAAGGCAATATAGGATGTGTACTACCCAAAGCATGTCAGGTAGATTTTTAATGTCCGAATTACTGGATTCCCATACTAGTTTAGTGTTAACAGAAACAGCCCTGCTAATTGTTAGCTTGTACATAATAATGTAAGGTAATGTACATATATGAAAGTATGTATATGTACACACACACACATATATATATATATATATATATATATATATATATATATATATATTAATGCATATGAAATATAGTTGTACGTGTCAGTATTCATACACACTCACTACAGGAAACAGTGAAGATAAATGCAGCAACCAGAATCTACAACACAGCCTGACTCCAGTGAGACTTACTAACCCTTTTAACTGCTTAAAGTTGCCTTCAGCACTTTGATTGACAGGCCCTGTACTCAATTTGAAAGCAAAATAAAAGCATACTATTAGGCCCTACCACAAGACCATTGTAACACTAGTCTGTATGACCTACCACTAATCCATGACTCTCATACAGGAATATAGTGCTAAAATAAGTATAACATGTAATAGTAAGAATGAAGATAAAGGCAATATAGGATGTGTACTACCCAAAGCATGTCAGGTAAACTTTTACTGTCCTAATTACTGGATTCCCATACTAGTTTAGTGTTAACAGAAACAGCCCTGCTAATTGTTAGCTTGTACTTAATAATGTAAGCTAATGTACATATATGAAAGTATGTATATGTACACACACATATATATATATATATATATATATATATATATATATATATATATATATTAATACATATGGAAATATAGTTGTAGGTGTCAGTATGCATACACACTCACTACAGGGAACAGGTGAGAGAAATGCAGCAACCTGAATTTACAACACAGCATGAATCATGAGAGACTTACTAACCTTCACACTCACAGAACACTGTCGACAGCATACCAGCATGGTCCACGCCCTTACAATCTGAAAGGGCAACGCCTATCTCACATACCCTTTTATAGCACTGTCCTGAAATCACAGTGAGACATGCAATCAGTACACAACTGGCTGCATGCAATTAGCAAATGCTGCCTTACAATTGGTGCAGAGGCCATCACATGGACCTATGCAGATACCTACAAAAGCATCCAGTACTAACACTCCACACATGCAATACATTCATTGCACCAAACCGATGGAGAGAGAAAGAAAGAAAGAAAGAAAGAAAGAAAGAAAGAAAGAAAGGCAGTGATAAAAAAACTGCATCATCACAGCAACAAAACCAGCAGCAGCAGCAGCAAACAGCAATTAGCACCAGTGACACAGCAACAGCTGACACAAACACAGGTAATGCAAAGTATCAGGTTAATACTGTATTTACTGTGAAACCTCTAAATGTATCATAGTTCACTATCTATAGGTATGTCCATGAGATAGGTTGTGTGTACATAGTCCTGATATATATACATATGTAATATTGCTGTACATGTCTTCCATACTTAAAACTTCCATAGCTTAGAACACAAGGCCAGTTATCAGTAGTGATTCACAGAAGTGCTGAGAAGCTGTGTATTATGTGGAATTAGCGTACCAGTGAAATAACAAGCTAACAAATAACAAGCATATAAACAAAGCTAGATTCAGGAGGCTTGGATGTAGTGTATGCTACAGCAAACAAGGTGTACCAATGTCAGTAAGATACAGTTCAAATATGCAGGCACTATAAACCTTAAACCAGAAGTTCCCAGCTATGAATGGCAGAGTACAGCCTATTCTCACACAAGAGTGCAGACCACAAACCTTGTTAATGTTAAATAACTGGCCTGAAGCCCAACTGCTTATACCAGAACTAATACACTTGGACACTGGGCTCTCAATCAGCAGTTCCCAACTTAGAAGGATGAAAGCTACCTGTCCTGCCACCACAGTGCTTGCCACAAACCTTCCTAATGTAAAACAACTGGTCTGAAGGCCAAGTGCTTAATCCAAAAGACTTAGAATGATAGCTACACTTTAATCAAGTTACAACCAAGCAGTAATAACTACAATTTAATACTTTATGTATAGAATGTGTACCATATATTGCTGACATACTCTGCTGATATCCTGTTTGTGTACTTTTCCAGGGAGATATGGCTCCAAAAGGAACCCTGCATACTCTGCTACAGAGGACAGTGATCCACCAGAGCCTGGTGCGTGACTATGACATCCTGTTTTCACGCACCACCCAGAATCAGCAGGAGAGGTCTGCACTGTGGCAAAACCTTGTCAGCAGGATAAATGATGTTGGCATGCATGATAGGACATATGAGCAGGTGAGACATCACTGCAGTGATTTGATTAGAAATGTCCGCCAGCGTGCTGCAGATATCCGCAGGCAACAGGTTGCCACAGGTGGGGGGTGGCCACACATCCCCCCCTCACCAGACAGGAGGGGCTACTGCTAAGTGTCGTGGATCCAGCCCCAGAACAACAACAGCATCAGACTTGCATCATGATGGAGGTTGGATCCACACAGCAGCAAGACACTGAGCATGCAGGTAAGATGCCATATGTACATATGACTGTTCTGTACACTGTTACTTCATGCATGCATAAGGTGTGCATGTGGTATGTATCTGTCATCATGATATGTAATTGTGCATGTGTGATACTGGCATTATGAGCAGCTGATGTGTATAAGGGAACTGGTGTACTACTGTACTGTATCATATGCAAAAACAATGGCACACTTGTGCCCACTGACATTACTTTCTTCATATTTCCAGGTCCCTCCCATCTAGCAACGAGGCAGGCCATACATGCTGGTGAGTGTGTTTATCATTACCTGAAAAACTATTTATAATACTAGTAAGAGTAGTGTAACTCAGTAGTATACATGCTGGTGAGTGTGTTTAATAATACCTGCAATACTCAAGTTAATACTAGTAAGAGTAGTGTAACTCAGTACTGATGTGTGTGTGTACTGTGGGGTGTGCATGTGTGCAAATGTGCCTGTGCCCATGTGTGCATGTGTGTGTGTGTCCATGAGTGCATGTGTCCATTTCTGAATGTGTGCATTTGTATTGAAGTGCATCACTGTAAAATATGTCTTGAGACTGTAATCTGTGTTCCCTGTTTTCCTCCCGTAGGTTCTGGTGCTGCTCTGGTGACCTGCAGCAGGGAAACCTGAATCTTGTGCCCCAGGTACTGATGATGAGGAAATGTCTATAATGGTGCAGGAAGGTGTGTCTGGGTCCGCCATTGGTCAGCCAATTGACAGTACACAGCTGTCAACCCCTTCAATGCGCACAGTCATCCTGCCGTTACATCCTTTGTCACCATTGTCCCTAGGTGATGGACAGTATGCATTGGGCATAGATCAGGGTAATGTGGTACCTGTGGTACATGCATCCCCACAAAGCAGCCATGAGCAGGGTCCTCCAATGGTACCACGCAGACAGTCGCCCATGGGTTCTCGTGGGGGCATCTGTGGCCGTACTGCCTCTGGCCGACGTGCCCAAGGAGGTATGTCAACCTCCACTATGTTTCGGACTGTTATGCAGGCACAGGCACATATGGAAAGGTACACCAGACAGGGTCTGAGGGAGCTGACAACATGTCGCACAGCCATGACAGATGGTATGCGTGACATTGTGAATGCTATTCGTAATTTCACAGATGTCGTTGACAGATGTTGTGGGGACATACAACAGCTGCTCCACAACCAGATGTCCATGGGCCAGGGCGATGGTGTGCGTTTGTGGCATTGACGTGGCCTTATGCTGGCAACAGCACCAGCTGGCAGTCGCCGTGGACGACAACAGGCCCACTCATGCACCTCAAGTGCCAGCAGCAGCCCCAGCAATGCTGGGTTAGTGCTGTCATCAGGATGCCCCAGGAGACCAGCACATGGCTCTGGACAGTCCCAACAGGGAACTGTGTCCAGTCAACACACACCCGCTTCCGATGACAGTACCCAGTCTGGGTTAGTACCGGATACGGTCCGTAGCACCCCTGCCAGGCACAGGTACCATGTCCGTGCCCACAGACACTGATCTGGATGACCTGACAGGTGCAGTCTGTGGCTGTCCACAAAACCCTGTACATGGCAGCCATTATGTGGGACTGTGTGCGTGCTTACACACATGCAGAAATTTAACACCTAGGGCAAACACATACACACACACACTGCACCAACACTGGTCCACCCTGTACTGCTGCCCCTCACAAACACACATACACACACATGTCAATTGGTGGTACCAGTGGCTGGCTTGGGCATACCTAACCCACACCCTGTGCATATGATGACACTGTGCCACCTCCTGCATACTACAACATCAGTGCAGGAAAAGGTAAACATGTTGCTGATGCACAGGGTGACTACATAGATGTGTATAAGTAGTAACATGTTGGTAACTGTTCACTGTTCCACTATGATTGTGTGTATATCCCAGCATTCCTGCTGCAGTAACTGTATGAATGTCCTGAATTGTTATCTGCACCCATACTACTTACCAAAGTGTACCAGCTGCACACCATCACATGCTACCATTGACTATGGGAATGTGCATCATGTGCTGTATTGTAGATTCAGCTATATGTATCTGTTCTGTCACACATGCATTTACACACACCCTGCTACCCCACACATGCACACGCTCACCTGCCATTTCCATTATTTATTACCCTACATGAGTAGCTGTCGACACATGACAGGTACACATTTGAAAAGTGCACTATTTGGATTACTACCAATTTCCTCTTCTCTACCTGTACTCACAGGGTGCAGGCAACCTCATTAGTTTAAAAGTGTAATGTGCATCAGGTACTGTGGTTCCCTGATTGCCACATCCAACATGTTTTCCATACGGAAATGCACACACAGAAACATCCCACATCCACACACTTGCCACATTCAGGTTTCAAAACACTATCTAGGTATGTTCTGGTACATGTGCGTGTTACAGTAGCATATAGCATGTAGCACTATACTGAGTACTGGCAGTTGTCTGTTGTCATGTTGTTTGTATAGGGTGCTGTCAACATCACTGTTTGTTAAGGGAAATGTGCACCCTGCAGTGCGTAGCCCCATTTGGCAAAAGCCACATCCCACCCCAGCATTGTGCACACACTAACCCCACTCACACTAAAACACATACTTTCCATTTGCAAGATTCAAACCCCTACCTAACTGTGTTATGACACTAGAGACAGACACATTAGCAGAGTGCGCTATTTGCATTAGTGGGAGAAATCCTTTCTAATGCTGTACTTAGAGGGTGCTGACATCATCTGTGTTTAGGAAGAGGGATGTGCACCCTGTAGTGTGTTCTCCCAGTTGGCAAAAGGCACTTTTCCCTCACAGCATTATGCACACACACAAACCCCACTCACACTAACTCACATACATTCCCTTTGCAGGATTCAAACCCCTACCTAACTATGTTATGACACTAGAGAAAGACGCATTAGCAGACCGGCCTATACAAATTACTGGGGAGTTTTAATTCAGGTAATATAGTTATAGAGTGCTGACATCATCAGTGTTTCAAAAGGGGAATCTGCATCCTGTAGTGTACTTTCACAGTTGCTAATAGGGGCATTTCCCACACACATAGATGTGTTTGAGGTTTGCATATGTGGGGGATCCAGTACTCCAGTGTGATTAGTATATGGTTCGATTGCAACAATGAGGGATATACTTCAAGTGGTGAGCATTTTGTACTCATGTTTGTGATGATCAGGTCTAGTATATTTTCCCCTCTTGTGGGAATGTTGACTACTTGTTCCATAGCTAAAGAGTTTCTGAACTATGGGAACCCTAGAGCTTGGGTATTGTGGCTTGAGTAATGTTCACAGTCTATGTTTGGGTAGTTGAAGTCACCCAGTATGATGGTGTTTGCAGAGAAATCTATACTCTCCTGTGTCTTCATGAAGGCTGTGTGGGATTCCTGAGTTTGAGAGGGTGATGTAAGAGCTCCTCTGTGTCTCTTTTCATGTGGTCCAGGGAGGTATGTCTCAGGTTGTTCACACCAGCATGGACAATGACTGCCTCATACTTGTACTTGCTGTGGAGTGACCTGAGTGCTTGTGTTATGTGGCACATTCTATCACCCGACAGGTAGCTAAATGTGACCCTCACCTTGCTCAGTCTGGAGAGTGGGACGTCAGTGTGTCTGACTATGGCATCACCTATTATAGGTGTGTCACACATTGTGTTTGGCCTTATGGGCTGTGCCTGTTAAGAACACTGACTTTGTGAGGTCTGTGTTGCTTGTGATATGTGTTCATGTGGGATGCAGCGTGTCTGGCCATGTCATTTCTGTCCGTGGTCTGGTAAGTATCACCTTTGGTGACATAGGTATTCATATGTCAGCTGGTGAGCATTTGCAGTGTTACCTACTGAAAGTGGTACAGCTTGTTTGTTGTACAATGGACTACATGCAGCCCTGCTTACAGTAGCTATGTTTGCATGCATGTTTCCTTGCAGTTACCCTGGAATACTGATCCGACCTGCCATGCAGAGTTACACAGCTTCTGTGGACTCCTAGTGACATCTGCATAGCTTACTATATGTATGTTCATGTCTCACTTGACAGAATGTCACTGTTTCTCCTGTTCACATGTACGTTGCCTGTGACACTTTGCATATGACTTACCTGGCATCTGTCCACGTGAGCAGTCATATATGCCACTGCAGGACTCTAAACCTGATGATGCACACACTTGAAACATTCCTCAGCATGGAGAACATCGCTATCTGTGCAGTAACAGATACCGGATTCAGGGCTACCAACAGCACCCCAGCACTACCAAGTTATACCTCATACCATGCTTTTCAGGCCCAAAACTTGCACAAAACCACAAAAGGAGGGGTGTATTGATATTCATCCAAGATACCCACACCTCCAGGTTGGTGGCAAAGCACCAAACATCAGAGACTATCCATATGCAAGTAACAATGGGTAAAACTGCCTTCCAGGTTATAGCCTGCTACAGACCACCCTCACAAACACAAGAACTGCACTTGGCCTTCCTGAAAACAGTTGGAAATATGTAGGTCTGTCCATACACCATTATATTGGGTGAGTTAAACTACCCAAACATAGACTGGGAGCATGACTGTAGCTCCAACACCCTAGCCCAAAGATTACTAGAATTTATATACCAAAATGCTATGGAACAACTTGTTACCACTCACACAAGAGGGCAAAACATACTGAACCTGATCATCACCAACATGGGGACTCTATGCTCCAGACCAGAAGTGTATCCCTCACTGGTAAGATCAGACCATAAACTAATCTCACTGGATATTCACATCCCAAGGCCACCCTCTGCACAGAAGAATACAGTCAACAACTCATGTAAAGCAAGTTCACACTCCTCATAAATGATGTGGAAACCTTCAAAGCCCCCAGGCCTGTTGAAAATATGGACCAGACTGCAGATACCTGTATAAAGGCATTCTATGGACACCTTCAGGAATGCATGGATCATGCAATCCCAAATAAAAGCAAGACCCAATCCTCCAAAGGCAGACATCCTGTGTGGTGGACACCAGCCATAAACAAACTATACAATAGAAGGATGAAGCTACTAAATGATACAACAAACTCCCAAAATGTGAAGGCATCACTGATGAGTATTAGACGAAAACTACAGGCACTCATAAGATTGTCTAAGGCCATCTTTGAGAGAAAATTCCACAAGACACTGAGGATAATCACAAGGCTTTCTTTAGTTATGTTAGGAACCTGGGTGGTAATTCCCAGATATGCTCAGAGGTAGTCCAAAATGTCAAAAGAAATACCAAACACACAGACATTGCCAACATCCTAGTGGACAGGTTCACTGCTAACTTCTCCCCCCCTCCACACCAAAAGGGCAAATATTTCTCCCAGCAGAGTGCTGCCCCCCTGACATCTCAGATGCTCAGGTAAGAGCTGCCCTCTCCAAAGCAATAAACACTGCATCAATGGGACCAGACAGTGTCCCAGGCTGTGTCCTACATGAACTCCAAGAAGAGCTACACCCAGACATAACACTACTGTTCAATCCCAGCCTTACTACATGATATGTGGCCAAAGAGTGGCGTACAGCAACAGTGGTCCCTCTACATTTAGGTGGTGCCTTAACGGATCCTGGACACTATCGCCCCATAAGTCTGAATAGCTTGGTCTGCAAAGCTATGGCAAGGATCATCATGAACCTCATAAATATAGATATTGGGGACCTACAGACACTGCATCATACACAGTTTGGCTTTGTTAATGGCAGATCCTGCCTCTCAAACCTGTTTGATTTCTTTGAAACAGTCACCAAGGCCACTGTCAAGGGAAGGTGGTCTACACAGCCTACCTGGACCTTGCATAAGCCTTTGATACAATACCCCACTTGTGCATTCTAGGGAAGCTCACCAGTGTACATATTAACCCCTATGTCACTACATATATTGCACAGTGGCTCAAGGGCAGAACACACATGGTTAGAATTGCTGGAGCCATGTCAGCCTCAAAACCAGTTACAAGTGGTGTCCCACAAGGCTCAGCCCTGGGATCTGTCTTGTTCAGTATATATTTATCAGAGGTACAGGCCAACATGGAAGGACTGTGGCTGAGCAAGTCGCAGATGACTGCAAACTGGACGCCATAATCAACTCTCCAGCCAACACACGCATCCTCCAAAAGGGCCTCTTAGAAACAGACGACTTGTGCCACAGCCATGGCCTCAAGCTGAATGCCAAAAAGTGTATAGTCATCCCCTTTGGCAAAAACAAAGTGACCACAAAGTACCACATATGTGTTAATCCATTAAGTACAGAAGAAGGAATTATGGACCTTGGGGTACACAAGTTGATAGCATTCTCTCATTTGACAACCACATGGCCAAAGTGGTTAGAAAAACATTTTATATAGGCCACCTCATCATGAAGGGATTCACATGTAGATCAGGGGAGGACATTGTGCCTCTTTACTCATCCCTCATCATGCCCATAATTGACTACAATGCCCCTGTTGGCATGCACCTTACCAGACACCTGCAGCAACTGGAAAGACCACAAAAGTACCTCAACAAGAGGATCAAAGGGCTCAAACAGATGCCACATACTGACTGGTTAAAGAAACAGCAGCTCTACTCAGTGGCATACTGCCTCTTCATAGGCAATCTGTGCCTGACATATAAAGCCATGTCAAACCCTGACTTAATGGTCATGCTGCACCTCAGAATATCCAAATCCCATCAAGCTACACGCTGGAAAGACTTGAACCTCAGGAGTGATATACATAGGACATGCTGGAGGGACACATTCATAACTCAGAGGCTCCCTTCACTCTGGAATATTATCCCAATACAGGTTAGGCAGAGTCACTCAGTGACTGTCTTCAAGAGGAATATTAATGACTGGATGGGACATTGTAGGTTTACCCTGGGTATCTCTTATGTGTCACTGTTAGACAGAGGCACAGTATACTAACCTTGGAAAAGGGCATAGCAAGATAGATTTACAATGCATGGTGAAAGCCACACACATTCTGGCTAGGTTTATAAATGCCCTAGGGCAGATAGCCTAGTATGAACCTATGAACCTATGTATCTTGTTCACCATTGGCCCTATGTGCTGTTAATCACCAATGCAATCTCAATACTATGGTAGCATGTGCAAAGGTCAGTTGTCAGTCACCTCTATGGTACAGTTGTGGAATATGTGAGTCATGTAGTAATGTCACAGCTGCCACATGTACACAGTCAACCCTATCCCCTACCCATGGATGTACAACACATGTATGAGATGGCAACACATAGCCAAACTGTGGACTAAGCACTCTGAACCCAGTACTGGCATAACCTGTCAGGTGGCATGAAATACTACAGTGACTGCAATACCAGTCTGATGTAGACCTACACTGACAGCAATACAAGCACGGGAACACACCGGGCCATTCGTGGAGCCTAAGAATGGCATCCTGCCTGAGTGGCAGACACCTCTGCAGCTGGCACACAGGCATACGTTAGGCCTGAACACAGCACGCATAACACATAGCACACAAATCCTGTGTGCCAAACAAGCACAGTCTGTACAGCTATACAACACTCCTGCTGCAGTTGTGTTAGGTACTTTTATTGTCGGTACAGTGAGGTCATGCTCACCAGGCTGGACAAGGTGAAGGTCACAGTGATATGCTCATGGGGCACTATGGTCCACCACATAACACAAGCATACAGGTCAGTCAGATGCATGGACACATATGACTCAGTCATTGTCCATGCCACTACAGCTGACGTGTGATGTCCCTCACTGGAATACATGATAGGGAACATGGAAGGGCTCACTGAGCAAGTGGCACAGGCTGGTAGAACCCTGACCTTGGTTGGCATCATACCCTCACCAGGAATGCTGACATATTACTGAATGCTAATGAATTACTGTAGCTACAACACCCTAGCTGAAAGGTTCTTAGCATGCAGTCACTGCATTGCTATGGAACAACTTCTTACCACTCCCACAACAGGTGAAAACATGCAGCACCTGTTCATCAACAACATGTAGACTATATGCCCCAGACCAGGTGTGTATCCCTCACTGCTAGGTTGATAGCATCTACATCTCACACTGTATATACACATCCCACATGCAGCACCTGCACAGAAGACCACAGTCATAATGTTACCCAGTGCAAATACCATGTATTCACATGTGGCAGGCATCACACATGGTAACTATTGAAGGTCACAGGTACATATGTGTATTTGGCACACACATACATCATGTGTGCATTGCCATAACTGGTTTAATCGATGTCATGCATTATTGTGAGAAACAACCCGCACACATGGGCATTCTGTGTGAGCAAAACACACGTGACATGTCTGGAATCAAAAGCCATAAATAATTGTGCTATTGTTTACAAAGGGGTATGTGCATCCTGTAGTGTGTTTTCCCAGTTGCCAAAAGGGATGTTCCTTTCATACAAACTTACACACACACTAACCCCCCTTCACACACACTTGCCAGATTCAAACCCCTACCGAACTATGTTATGACACTAGAGACGGACGCATTAGCAGAGCGCTATTCACATTACTGGGAGATTTCCTTTCTCCTGATATACTTATAGGGTGCTGACATCATCAGTGTTTAGAAAGGGGAATGGGCATCCTGTGGTGTGTTTTCACAGTTGCCAAAAGGGATGTTCCTTTCATACACACTTACACACACTAACCCCCTTCACACACACTTGCTGGATTCAAACCCCTACCTAACTATGTTATGACACTAGAGACGGACACATTAGCAGAGCGCGCTATTCGCATTACTGGGAGATTTTCTTTCTCCTGATATACTTATAGGGTGCTGACATCATCAGTGTTTAGAAAGGGGAATGGGCATCCTGTGGTGTGTTTTCACAGTTGCCAAAAGGGATGTTCCTTTCATACACACTAACCCCCTTCACACACACTTGCTGGATTCAAACCCCTACCTAACTATGTTATGACACTAGAGACGGACGCATTAGCAGAGCACACTATTCGCATTACTGGGAGATTTCCTTTCTCCTGATATACTTATAGGGTGCTGACATCATCAGTGTTTAGAAAGGGGAATGAGCATCCTGTGGTGTGTTTTCCCAGTTGCTAAAGTGAACATTTCCCTCACACAGACTTGCACACAGACCAACCACAATCACCCACACACACACACTCTGGATAAGCTGTCATTCCCTAGGGCAAACAGCCTAGTGTTGACCTCTACACCCATATGTTTAACTGTCAGATGCACATTATTTGGTGCTGATAGCAGTGTTTGCAGGTCTTTATTGCCATAACATTTCCTGTTTGTATGAACAACTTGTGTATCTGTGGAAGATGTTTGCATATGGGGAAATCCACTATATCATGTATGTCTCTGTAGTCATTTAAGTGTGAGCACTGGTCAGATTGCTATAATGTTGTTGGTTACTGGAATAACATGTACATATACCAGATATATGTGGCAAAATGCTAAACTGATATTTGGACTAAGTGTGTGAGCATGCCCAGTTCAGCCTTCCCATGGCATGTTGTGTGAAAGATGTCTCATTTATCAAAGTGTGTGAGCATGCCCAGTGTGAGCTTTCCATATGTTGAACTCTGCAGCCCATCACATTTGTGGATGAGTGTGAACTTCAACAAATATCTCCTGTTTATGGTTGTGTGTTCTGTGTCATGTTGTGTAGTTACTGTCCAAATGCTTTGTGTGAACACAACAGGGATTATACTGTGCCTGCAGGTTTTGCATGGGATACTTTGCATACAATTGTCAACATCCGTTCATACTGACCTAACACTGTAGTACTGTATAGTGTAGTGGTTCAGTACTTTCACTGTGGTGGACAGTATCCTGGGCTTTAGTCCTATCACTGCTTTACATTTCCATAGTGAGCACAACAGCCTGGTTAGGGTCCAGTTGTGCACATCTGACCATGTTGCATTATGTTCAGATATTAACTACTTACAACAGCCTCGTCCAACATCAGTAGTGTATTCCACAACATAGGTGTACATTGGCAAACACTACCGATGTGCCCTAGGCCATTTCTAATGCTAGTCAGAGAGTGTGTTTGTCCTTCAACACATTGTAAGTGTAGTTTGCCATGACATATGTCATGTTTAGTATACTGTGCCTCTGTCTACCCGTGACATAACAGTGATACCCAGGGTAAACCTACCATCTCCCATCCACTCATTAAGATTCCTGTTGAGGAGAATCAACGAGTGACTCTATGGATAACCTGTACTGGTAGTTTACTCATGCGTGGGGTGGCTTCTGTGTTATGGATAATGCAGTACAGCTTGTCCTATGTATGTCAGTGATGGGGTTCAGGTCCCTCATGTGCATAGCTCACTGCCATTCAGATTGTACAAGGTGCAGCATGTTCATTGATTCCAGCTTGGACATGGCTTTCTACATCAGGCACAGCTTGCATCTGGGTGGCCAGCATGGCAGTGTGTGGAGTTGCACTCTGTTTAATCAGGCAACACATTACATCTGTTCAAGCTCTTTGATACTCCTGGTGAGGTACTGTTGTGGACTTTACAGTTGATGGAGGTGTCTGCTGAGGTACACCCACAGGGGCTGTTGTAGTCAATTGTAACGCTGATGAAGGATAACTGCAGAACCACAATGACCTCCCTTATCTAGATGTCATAACCTTCATGATTAGGTTGGTATATGGATTGTTTCTGTTAACACTACAGCCACATGTTTGTCCAATGCAGGATATCTATCACCTTGTGTACCCAGGTCTGTCATTACATGTTAAGTATGTAATGGGTTAACACCTATGTGGTAATTGGTGGTCACTTACTGTATATCCACAGAGGTTGACTATACAGTTTTCTCCATTTAACTTGCTGACATGGCTATGGCACCAGTTGTCTGTTTCTATGTGGCCCTTTTGTGGGATGCTTGTGTCAGCTGGAGTGTCAGATATGTTGGGCAGTTTGTAGTCCTCTGCAAACATGTTCAGGCACAGTCCTTACATGTTGGCCTGTACCTATGGGGCATATATACCAGACGGGAAGGTCCCAGGACCAAGCTTTGTGGGATACCTGTTATATGTGGTTTGTAGTCTGACATGGCTGCAGCATGTCTGACCATGTCAGTTCTGTCGTTGGTCTGGTTTGCAACCCCTCTAGTGACATAGGGGTGTATATATAAGCTGGTGAGCATATCTATATTGAACACGTAGGGTATTGTATGGAAGGCTTTGCAAGGTCCAGCTACGCTGTGTGGACCACATTGCCCTCATCAGTGACCTCAATTACTGTTTCAACTGAGTCACACATGTTTAGGGGCAGGGTCTGCACTTAATAAACCCACACTGGGTAGGGTCGGGTGTCAATAGATCCCCAATATCTTTATGTCTGCGGTACATGCTGATCCTTTCCATAGCTGTGCAGACCAAGCTTCTCAGGATTCTGTGGTGGTTTTTTTAGTATCCATTCAGGCGACACCTTTCTTGAGAAGCGACCACTGTTGTTATACACTGCTCTTTGGGTACATATCCTGTGGTAAGGCTGACATAATGTCAGGAGGCAGCAGTCTGCTGGGAAAGATATTTTGCATTATGGGGGTTGCACTGCACCTGTCAGGATGTATGTTGGCAATACGTGTGTGTGTTTGGTATGTTGTTTGTAATATTTGTGTGATCCAGAGCATATCTGGGAATTCACAACATGCTTCCTACCATCAGTTGCAGCAGCCTTGGGATTATCCTTAGTGTCCTGTACAATTTGTATCATAATAGGTTCATAGGTTCATACTAGGCTATCCACCCTAGGGCATTTGTAAGCCTAGCCACAGTGTGTGTGGCTTTGCCACCCTTGCTATGTGAATATTATGGCCATTTATGATTTACTTAGCTGTGCCTCTGTCTGGACATGACACAGTAAAGACCCGCAGTGTACATCTACAATTATCCATCCATTTTGCCAACTTCCTGTTGAAGAGTGTCAGTGAGGGGCTCTGCCTAACATGTAGTGGTATTCTGTTCCAGGGTGTGGAGAGCCTCAGGGTTAGGTATCTGTCCCTCCAGCACATCCTATTTCATTATGTGTTGAGGTTGACATCTCTGACTCACACAGCTCCGATGGCTTTGAGTTTTCTGGGGTGGAGCATGTCCATTACTTCTGTGTTGGACATGGACTTGTACAACAGACATACAATGCCTCTGTGTAGGCTGTATGTGACTGCATTCAGCTGTGGTGTCTACAGCCAGGCAGCATATGACATATATTTGAGACCCTTTCTAACTCTTGGTGAGGTACCTTTGAGGTCTTTCTAACTGCTGCAGGTGCCAGGTAATGTACATCCCAAATGAGGCATTGTACTACATTATGGGTCTGATAAGGGAACAGTATAGGGGCACAATGACCTTTGTTGACATAGATGTGACTCCTTTCATGATACAGTGTCCAATATAGACAGTCTTCCTAGCCAGATTGGCAATGTGACTGTCACATAACAGGTTACTGTCCACTTGTGTCACTAGGTCCCTGATTACTCCTTCCATACATAATGGTTTACCACCTATGTGGTAATTTGTGTGTACCTTGTTTTGTATTTGGTGGTACATTCATACTGTCCACTGTCTTCAGGACAGTGGGGTGGGGTTCCTGTGTGTGAGAGTGTGGTCTGTAGCATGCTACAGACTGTACAGCAGTCTTGCCTACGGTTAGTTGCACATGGGTGGACTGCAATGATGTAAGCATTGTCAGTTAACTGGACGTATAGGTGTCTGTGCTGAATATGGATACTCACCCTCCTTTTATGTTTTGTTCCAGGTTTTGTGGCCATAACACATGATATGTGGTATTACCTGGTAGTGCTGGTGTGCTGTCACGAGGCTTGCAGCAGGTTTCTATCACTGGACAGACATCGATGTTCTCCATACTGGGGAGGGCCTCAGGAGCATGCATATTGAGGTTTACACGTCTGGCATTGATCAGCATTACCCTTCTGTTTCTTTCCAGTTTTGTTTTCTATGGTGGTGGGTTAGTCTTTTCGGCCTTGCCTACAAAAGGATCTCTGTAGGTTGCAACAGCCTTAGGCAATATCCAGACGCCCATGGGTAACAGGTGCAAGCCATCCCTGGAACAGCAGCATGTCTCACTATGGAGTCACCTATTACAACTGTATCAGGCATGTTGTTTCTCCTTCTGTCCTGTGACTGTTTGGCACACCAGCTTTGTGTACTATGTGTTACATGTGCTATGTCTGGAGGTTGTTTTATTGGGTGTCTGCTTTGGAGGCTTGTGTTGGTGTTGTGTGTTTGTAATTAGGGCCTCTGGGAATGTTTTTGTGTTTATGTGTTTGGTTTACAGTCATTGTAGGTCTATGTGGGACTGGGTTTGTGGTGTATGTGGTTACCTTCTCCTCCTGACTAGTTTTGACAGTACTGATTTGGGGGTGCTCAGGCTGCGGTTTGGCTACCTGGTTGCGTCTATCACATATATTTGTATTTATTGGGGTGAGTTGTTGTTGTGTGTGTACTTGGGACAGGTGTCACATTGCCTCTGGATTCACAGATTCTACTTGTTTTGCCTGGCCTTAGTGGATTGTATGTGTGGACACATTTTATTGCCATACTAGTGATCACTGATTACTTCACTTTTTATGTTTGATCTATCATGTGGTAGCTTCCTCATTCTCTTCAATGGTTTAGTAATTGCTGGAGTCCAGCATGCCAGATGCCTGGGTGTATGGCATTGTGTCTTGTTGTTATTTGTGATTGCAGACTCCAAGCACTCTTGGCTGTGTTCATGGAATGCCTGTATAACATGTTCTGCAGTGTGTCCCATATTCTGGACTTGCACAGGGCCTTTCATGGATTCCACATTGGTTTGTAGGGGTGCAAGCTATGCTTTATACATGTGTTTCACTGTGGTATTCTGGCCAGGGACTGGGGTCGGGATGTGTAACTACAGTGTGATTACTCTATGGTCTGGTCTTACCAGTGAGGGATACACTTCTCATCTTGACATCCAGTACACATATTTCTGATTATCACATCCAGTATGCTTACCCTCTTGTGGAAGTGTTACATTTTGCATGTCCATTTTGTTTGATGGATTCTGGGAAATTTTCTACAAATGTGTCGGTGCTAGTATAATACAAAGAGTATAGTGACAAACTTCTCAAAAGCTGACTTCACACTTCTTCAGACTGAGATGGTATCCTTTAAGCCCACTGGGCCAGTGGAAACCACAACACACAATGGTGACTCCTTCACAAACGCTTTCTGGACATCTCCAAGAAAGCATGGACCATGCAATCACAAATAAAACCAAGACCCTCTCCACCAAGGGAAAGTGGCCTGTCTGGTGGACCCCAGCCATAAACAAACTGTATAACAAATGAAGGATACTAATGCAAGACAGAGCTAAATCTCCTAAAGGGAAGGCAGCTGTGATCAGCACTAGTAAAAAGCTACATTCTCTCATAAAGACATCCAAGGTCAACTTTGAGACAAAATCACCAAAGACAATAAAGATAACCACAATGCCTTCTTCAGTTATGTCAGAAACCTGGGTGGGAACCCTCAGATATGCTCAGAGTTGGTACACAACAACATAAATTTCAGTGACCCGACAGATATTGGCAACATTCTGGCAGACAGGTTCAGTGCAATTTTCTCCCTCCCTCACCCCAAAAGACGATAGTTATCACAGCTGAATGTAACCTCACTGTCATCTCAGATGTCCATGTGAGAGCCGCACTCAGCAAAGACAAAAACACAGCATCAATGGGACCTGATGGTATCCCCAGTTGCGTGCTACGTGAACTCAAGAGGAGCTAAACCCGTATATAAAATGATATTTAACCTTAGCCTTGCTACAGGATATGTACCTGAACACTGGCGTACAGCAACAGTGGTCCCACTCCACAAAGGAGATGCCTCCACAGACCCTGGGAACTACCACCACACAAGCTTAACCAGCCTTGTCTGCAAAGCTATGGAAAGAGTCATTATGGAGCTCTTAAACAGAGACATTGGTGACCTACAGACTCTTGATCCCACCCAGTTCAGCTTTGTAAAGGGCAGATCCTGCCTTTTGAACCTAGTTGACTATTTTGAAACTGTCAGTAGGGCCATTGATGAGGGCTAAGCGGTCCACACAGCCTACCTGCACTTGGCTAAGGCCTTTGACACAATACCCCACTCAGGCATCATAGACAAGCTCAACAGCTGAAATATAAATCCATATGTCACAGGATAGGTTGCAAAATGGCTAAAAAAAGAACCCATAAAGTCGACATTGCAGGTGCCTTGTCAGATTCAAAGCCAGTCACAAGTGGTGTCCCAAAGGATCTGTCCTGGGACCCCTCTTATTTGGCATTTACTTTTCAGATGTGAAAGCAAACATAGGAGGGTTGTGGCTGACACAGTTTGCAGATGACTGCAACCTAGGCACCATAGTGAATACATCAGCCGGCACACACATCCTACAGAATGCCCTCACAAAACAGATAGCTGGTGCGGAATCATGGCCTGAAACTGAATGCAACTGATGTGTAGTCATCCCCTTTGGGAGGAACAAAGTACCCACAAATTAACACATAGACAGCAACCCACTGAGCACAGAAAAAAAAATCAGACACCTGGGGACCCATGTAGATAGTGACCTCTCGTTTGACACCCATGTTGCCAAAGTGGTTAGAAAGACTTTCTATCTTGCCCACCTTATCATGAAGGGTTTTCCATCCAGATCAAAGGAGGTCATTGTACCCTATACTTCTCCCTTATCAGGCCCATGATTGAATACAAAGCCCCATTTGGTATGTACCTCACCCAGCACTTGCAACAGCTGGAGAGACCCCAAAAGTACCTTACCAAGAGGATCAAGGGTCTACAACACATGTCATATGCTTCCAGACTAAAGAAAATCCAGCTCTATTCAGTAGCATACCGCCTACTTACAGGTGACCTATGCCTGACATACAAGACCATGTCCAATCAGGATTTGGTGGACATGCTCCACTGCAAGCAATCCAAATCCACCAGAACCATGAGAGCTAAAGATTTGAACCTCAGCACATACATGTATAGGACATGCTGGAGGGACAGATTCATAACTCAGAGGCTTCTCACACTCTAGCACAGAATCCCAGTTCATGTTAGACAGAGTCCCTCACTGACTCTCTTCAAGAGAAATCTGGACAAGTGGATGTGAGATCGTAGGTTTACCCCAGGGTCCTCCCTGTGTCACTACTAGACAGAGGCACAGTCAATTAATTTGATTAAGTAAAGGGGTCATAATGTGTCACTACTAAGTCAGAGGCACAATATTCGGAATCTATTCTGTACACTTATTACCACTATAAGGGGTGGCAATAGCCACATCACTATGGCTAGGCTTATAAATGCACTAGGGCAGATAGCCTAGTAGTAAACTATGAAACTATGAAACTATGGTGTATGTGTAGGTATTTTCAGTCAAGCAATATAATGTGGTTTGGGGGGCTTGATATCTTCATGTATTCCAACATAGGCCTGGTGCAGTTCCTGCTATTAGGACAGTGGTCTGCAGCAAGCTATATAGTGGTAGGCAGTTTTAGCCATTGGTATTTGACCATGGCTAATCCATGCTGCTTCTTGTTGTGGTACCAACATGGGGTGTGGTTATCCATGACATTTATTGCTAGTCACCCTCGTTTTGTAGCTTGTTCCATGTTTTGCAGCTGTACATCACTGTATGAGGTGTGACCTGGTAGTGTTAGGGTGCTGATGTGGGCTTTGACCCAGTTTTCTATTACAGCACTGATATCTACATTCTCTATACTGTGTGCGTTTACACTGCACGCATCTTGCTGTTTATACTTCTGGCATTGGGTAGCATTACATCTAGGTTCCTATCCCTTGTGGTACCTATGAAGGTGGGTTTGTGTTTTTGTGGTTCATGATTGGTGAGGGTGGATGTTAGTCAGGGTCCTCAGGTGTGCATATGGTACATGGTGTTACATTACTTAACACATGGCATTCATGCCTCAGGTGGTGCTGCAGGGCTGCCTCTGTCGGATGCACATACTACACTCCCTGTACATGTTTGGAAGCAGGTTGTGTCATGTTAGGCGTCCCTGTTACTATATGAGTGAGTCGGAGGGGTATCAGTCCCAGTGTTCCTACTGAGCCAGTGTATGTGCTATGCGTTGCCTCTTTGCCAAGGCCAGGGCATACTGGGCACGCCTCCTTCTGCCTACTGGGGCAAGGTCAGGTTGTTCCTCCTCCGAGTCACCCTCTGCCTGTGGTGGCCTTGGCAATGGTGGGGTATGTTTGGCCCAGCCCTATGCTGGTCCTGCTGCAGCTGTTTCCGCAGGATCATATTATGTAGCATAGCACATATCATGATCATTTGGGTACATGTAGTTGGTGTGTACTGCAAGGCTCCACCAGATATGTCCAGACACCGGAACCGTGACTTGAGCAGCCCAAACACACGCTCTATGACATTACGTGTTTGTGCGTGTGCCTCATTATGGCGTTCCTGTTCAGGTGTGTGTGCATTTCTGATGGGTGTCATCAGCCACGGCTCAAGTGCATAACCTGCATCCCCCACTAGGTGTCCGTGTGGGAAGTCCCCACTGGCAAATGATTGGTACAGCTGCGTCAGATGCCAGATGTGGGAATCGTGGTAGCTCCCAGGGCAGCCAGCACACACATTCATTATTATGCCCTGGGCATCACACACGACCTGGCAGTTGATGGAGGGGAATCCCTTGCGGTTAATATAGGCTCTACCCCGCTCACCGGCTGGTGCTTTGATGCGTATGTGCGTGCAGTCTATTGCACCCAGTACCTCAGGGTATCCCGCTATTTGCTGGAAGAGACACATATTGCTGGCCACAACCTCACGGGCATTAGGGAAATATACATGATCACTGACATGTGCTGACATGGCATCCAGGAACTGGTGCAGTACCCTGGAGGCTGATGCCTGTGATATCCCCATCATATCACCAGTTGGTCTCTGGAAGGTACCTGTTGCTAGTATTCTTAGGCCAACACATACCTTGGTTTCCACTGGGATGGGTTCCCTCTGTTGGTTCTGTGTGTGAGACGTGGCCTGCACAGCTCAACAATTTGCTGCAGAAGGTCTCTGTCCACTCTGTAGCGCTCTACTATCTCCAGCTCATGTAACCCATGGTAGGTGACCCTGGGCCTGTATACTCTTCTCCTTCTCCTCACTCTGGGTTGTCTGTCAGCATCTGCATTGTCACCACCCTCAGCAATTCGCCTATGCCTGATTATAACAGCTATGGCAGCCCCTAGCATTTCTGCTCTGAGTTCAGCTTTTCAGTTTTCAATTCTGATAGCTTACTCCTTTCTTGCAGTATCTCTTGAGAGAAACACCCTGCACTGCTGTTTGCAGTGTTTTAAGTGCTGGGTTGGGCTTCTAGTCTGCCTGTGTAATTGCCTGCTTCTAATTGTTATCACCAATTAACTCCAGCAGTATTCTCTGACAGCTTCCTTGTAATCTGGTTGTTTCCTTTTTCCTCTCTGTTTCCTCAGGGGGAGCAATGTGCACACCAGCATAAGCATGCTCACAGTGACTTAAACGCGCGCACACATACTTACACGGTTTGGACTTGGCTGATTCATGGTAAAACGCGTGCACACAGCCTTATACAACAGGCAACAGGCTTCCTTATGTTTACATTGCCTTACACACGTGCACGCCCGCGCAAACCATTTTAAACGGTTTGCGACATGCTCCCACATGGTGAACCTGCCTTACATGCGTGCACACACGTGCATGCATGTATATCAAGAAAGTTTGAGTGTAGGGATAGTGTACACCCTCTATTTCTTGACTTTCCTAGTGTTCTGTTGGGACACACCTCTCTCCCTGATGTCTGTCTGTCATCTGTCATGTTACACTGCTCTCCAATGTGATACATTTACTTCTATCATTCCCCCTCATGATGTCACCTACCTCTTACTCTATTCCTCCCCCTTCTGTAACTCTTACACTACTCGAAAAGTGCTCATTAGCTATGTGGCAGTGTGATTCAGTATTGTAACCCTCATTTACATAGGATTGCCTAGTAATGTTTAGTTACATCTCTTACACTGAGCTTCCCCCCCCTTGGCAACCACTACACGGTGGCCATATTGTTTTTGGTCTGCTAGTCCCTGCATTGTCATTCCATGTACTACATAAAACCCACAATTGTGGGCTTATAAGCTTCGGTTTTCACTTTTAGGCAGCGCACCCTGTTTGCACGGGTGTGCGCTGCAGTTAAACATCAAAATCCCCCGGAAAAAAAATGTTATTTTAAATAATTTTGCATCACTTTTTAATGCCAATGGCCACATATTTGGCCATTGGCATGCTAGATGACACATATGCAACCTTTATTTGGAGCTGACATAGCTCCGTTGTAAATTTTGCAGAAATGTACTCAGTTGTCAGCTGAGTACATTTCTGCAGCTAAAACGTCCGTTACATGGACTGGTTTGGGCTTCCTGGATCGCTCAAATACCTCATTTGCATATCTTTGAGCTGCAAATGAGGTATTGAGCATTTCCACACCCAGTCCGTGTAAGAGACGTTTTAGCTAGTCTCTTACACGGAGGTTTGGGCTGTTCCTGGATCGGGAGGCTTACACGGAGGCTTACACTACTCTTAAACTCCGTGTAAGCCTTCGTGAATCCTGCCCATACTTTACAAAACCACTGTGCCACGCAATCACAGCTCTTAAGGCAAAATAACATACTTAACACACTAGTAATAGGTGACTCTATAGTCAGGCACACTGACGTCCCACTCACTAGGCTGAACAAGGAGAAGGTTACTGTTAGCTGCCTGTCGGGTGCCAGGATCTGCCACATAACACAAGTACTCAGGTCACTCCAGAACAAGTACAAATACGACTCTGTCATTGTCCATGTTGGTGTAAATGACCTGAGCCATACCTCCTTGGACTACATGAAAAGAGACATGGAAGAGCTCTCTGATCACATAGCTCAGGCTGGTATGACCCTGACCCTGAGTAGCATCCTGCCCTCACCAAGAATTTTACTATGGTATAAAGAAAAAAATTATCAATTTCAACAATTGGCTAAGCTTCTGCTGTCATTCAATGGGGATCCAGTGTCTGTCAGCCTGGGATGACATGCTTGACAAGCCACACTGCTTTGCTAGAGACGGCTTGCACCTGTCACGCTTAGGCTTTTGAATACTGGCCAAGGCTCTTGCCACCCCCATAGTGCCCTTTTTAGGCAAGGCTCAAAAGACAAACCCACCACTGTAAATAGCACAAGTAACAAAAAACTGAGGGTAATGCTACTCAACGCCAGAAGTCTAAACCTCAAAATGCACGCACTCGAGGCACTAGTCAGTATGAAGAAACTCGATATGTGTGCAGTAACAGAAACCTGGTTTAAGGCTCCAGAGAGCACCCCAGCACTACCAGGCTACAACTCATACCATACATTTCAGCCACAAAACCCGGACCCCCATCAGAGGTGACATGTTGGACCTGGTCATCACCAACATGGGTGACCGGTGTTCCACACTGGAGGTCAACCCCTCACTGGTTAGATCTGACTATAAACTACTCACTCTGGATATCCACATTCTGCCCCCACCCCCGGTCAAAGAAACCACTGTGAAAAACTTTTCAAAAGCAAACTTCACATTACTTAAGACCTAGGTGGAAAGTTTCAAATCCCCCATGCTAAAGGATAATGCTGCCCAAGCTGCAAAATCCTTTACTAATGCACTCTACGGGCATCTACAAGAATGCATGGATCATGCTATCCCAAGCAAAACCAAGACTCACTCCTCCAAGAAAAGGAAACCAGTCTGGTGGACTCCTGCCATAAACAAGCTATACAATAGAAGGAAGAAACTAGTACAGAAAAGAGTAAAATCGCAAGAAGGGAAGACATCCCTGATCAGTATCAGCAAGAAACTATGATCCCTCATAAAATCATCCAAGGCTAGCTTTGAAAGAAAAATTGCCAAGGACTCCAAAGATAACCACAAGGTATTCTTTAGCTATGTCAAGAATCTAAGTGGCAATTCTCATATCTGCTCGAAGTTAGTGCAGAATGGCACAAAATACACTGAAGCAACCAATATCGCCAACATCCTGGCAGACAGGTTCTGTGCAAACTTCACCCCCAAAAGGGCCCATAACCATACAAGAAGAATGTAGTGCCCCTGAAATCACTGACACTCAGGTTAAAACAGCCCTCTCCAAAGCCAAAAACACAGCATCAATGGGACCGGACGGTGTCCCAGGCTGCATCCTACATGAGCTCAAAGATGAACTAACCCCTCACCTAAACACACTGTTTAGACTTGGCCTCTCCACAAGCTATGTGCCCATAGAGTGGTGCACAGCAACAGTTATTCTGCTCCACAAAGGTGGAGCCACAACAGACCCCAGAAACTATCGCCCTATAAGCCTGACTAGCTTGGTCTGCAAGGCTATGGAGCGCATCATCATGAATCTCATTAACAGAGACATTGGGAACCTCCAAACACTGGACCCTACCCAGTTCGGCTTTGTTAAGGGCAGATCATGCCTCCTAAACCTGGTGGACTTCTTTGAGACAGTAACCAAGGCTATAGATGAAGGAAAAGTGGTCCACACAGCCTACCTAGACCTTGCAAAGGCCTTCGACACCATTCCCCATTCCGATATTATAGACAAGCTCACCAGCCTGAACATAAACCCCTTATGTCACGAGATGGGTTGCCAACTTGTTCACGGGCAGAACCCACATGGAAAGAGTTGCGGGAGCTAGGTCTAACTCGAAACCTGTTACAAATGGAGTTCCCAAGGGCTTAGTCCTGGGACCCCTCCTGTTCCTGTTCGGTATATACTTCTCAGAGGTACAGGCAAGCATAGGAGGACTATGGCTGACCAAGTTCACAGACGACTACAAACTAGGGGCTGTAACTGACTCTCTGGCTAACACAGACATCCTCCAAAAGTATATCACTGAGACAGATACCTGGTGTCAAAACCATGGCCTCAAGCTAAATGCTAAAAAGTGCATAGTCATCCCCTTTGGAAAAAAACAAAGTACCCACAAACTACCAAAATAGGTGGTAGCCCCCTAAATACAGAATATGTAATAAGGGATCTGGGGACCCAAGTAGATATTAATCTCTCCTTTGATAATCACATTGCCAAATCGGTTAGAAAATCCTTCTATGTGGCCCACCTAATCACAAAAGGGTTTGCATCCAGATCAAAAGAGGTCATTGTGCCCCTCTACGCATCACTCATCAGACCCATCATAGAGTACAACGCCCCATTTGAGATGTACCTTACAAGACACTTGCAACAGCTGGAAAGACCACAGAAGTACCTCACCAAGAGGATCACTTGCCTCAAACAGATGCCCTTTGCAGCTCAACTGAAGAAACTCTAGGTGTACTCGGTTGCATACTGCCTACTCAGAGGTGATATCTGCCTGACATACAAGGCCATGTCCAACCCAGAATTGATGGACATACTCCACCTAAAGAAAAACATATCCCCTCGAGCCACATGGTCTAGGGATGTAAACCTCACCACAACAATAAATAGGACTTACTGGAGGGATATATTCCTGTCCCATAGACTTCCCATGCTATGGAATAAGATTCCAATCTACATTAGGCAGAGCTCCTCACTAACACTCTTCAAGAGAAACTTTGATGAATGGATGGGAAACAGAAAGTTTACTCCGGGGATAACTTCAGTGGCTGTGCTGGACAAAGGCACAGGGAACTAATCTAAGGGGGTGGTGAAAGCCAACACATTCCGGCTAGGCTTATGAATGCCTTTGGGCAAATAGCTTAGCACCTACCTATGAACTACAAATGCTTCTCAGAAAAGCACTGGAAATAGGGGTGACATAGCAAAGCAGAATTCATGTTGGCCTCATCAGTGCTGCTCTAAATATACTAGAACCTCTTGTTCAAGGTTTTGGTCTGCAGCACTGTGAAATCATTATCTTCAGGACCACCTGCATCCTCACATCATTGATGCAAGTCAACATAAAGCTCACAGGATAACAATTCCTCACAGTCATAGGCAGCATCAGTGTTCCCAGTGTATGTCTGAAAAAGGGCCTAAAGGATTAGTGCTCCAACAAATAAATAAATCTGGCCACTAATACGGAAGTTAGTGTAGCTGTGAGGCCAGTGATGAAGTCAAATACAGGCTATTTCAACAGATTACACTGAATAGAAAGGTCAGCTGCATGATGTGAAAGCTGTTGCCTTGAAAAGTGTCTGCAGAAGAAACCACAGATGTATATCATACTCTAGAGTCCAAAATTTTATATCAGGCTTTGCATGTAAGATAGAAGAGATTTGCATTTTATTTTGAAATGATTAATGGGATAGCTAACCATATACTCTTGTCACTTAAATGTACAAAGTGCAGTATTTGAGTCATTGTGATCAATCTGAATGTCATTGTTGTAAAAGTTAACTGGGCCATGGTCTGGATGTTCATCTTCAGATTACAGCCACTGTAGGAAAAAGACGAAGGTAGTGACAGCATGATTTTTAACTAATTTATTTATTTTACATTTGTTTACCAGGAAAGTCCGAGTAGACATGTCCTTTTTCAGCAGAGGCCCGGGGAGAAAAGCTCCACAGATAGAGACCATAAACGTCACATGAGTTAGTATAGTATTTTCATGACTGTAGAATTAATAGACATGATAACATAGGCAGATGTTTACATTGATTTAAGGGAGTACTCACAATAAGCTTCTACATGCACATGGTTATGTATTATGTACATATAATTAAAAGTTGTTTTGTACTTTCTCAAAATAATAGGTTGCTCATAAATCACAAAGATTATCGCATAGTTTATAGGTGCAAATCATTGAAGGCTTTTTGCTTAGTTGTAGATATCTGGTTTGGGAAATAGTCATACTGGTGTGTATATTTAGGCTATATGGTTTATAGTTTTGTGAGACAGGGAAGCTAGCCAGGGCTAGTACAGGAACACAGTTTTGTTTTGGATAGGTGGCACTTGAGTTTTTGTTTAAAGTTGGATAGGCTGTTAGTAGTTACTATCATCAGTGGGCAGAATATTCCAGATTCTAGCAGTATAGTTTAAGAATAGAGTCCCCTGCAGTATTGTTGGACTTGGTCATGTTAAGTAGGGATTTGTTGTTAGAGTGAAGTACACAATTGGTAAAGTAAGGGTCTAGGAGATTTTTAAGGGCAGGGGTATTTTCTGTTTGGTTAAGGATTTTGTGGGACATTGCAAGTTGATTATATAGTGGAAGATGGGGAATTTCGAGCCAATTTAGTTGCCTGAGTGCCATGCAGTGATGTGCCCTGTAGGTAGAGTCAGTGGCAAACCTGGCAATTTTATAACAACAGGATTCGAGTTTTGATAATTTTGATTTCCTTGAGTTAGTTAGAATAGGGGAAGCTTAGAGAAGAGGTGAGAGGAGATGTTTTTGTACTATGGTTACTTTTGTGGCTGTAGTAAGATATTGCTTGTTTCTTTACAGTAAGCCAAGTTTTTTGCTTACTTTTTTATAGTTTGGACAATATGAATATCAAATCTCTTGTCAATTTCTAGCTCTAGGGGTTTGGTATGGTTTACAGGTTCAGGTATGGTATTATTTGTGGATAAAATGCTGAAAGGGTGGTGAACACAGTGGTTCTTGTTGGCTGGAAAAGTATGAGCCTTGTTTTGTTAGGGTTTTAGAGTTAGTTGTGCACTGTTTATCCATGCTTCAACTTCGGAAAGAGAAGTCTGAGGTAGGAGTTGTAACTGTAAGGAATGAGCAGCATGGATTAGGGTGGAGTCATCTGCATACTGCACAAGTATAGCATGTGTGGCAGAAGTATGGAGGTTAGTAAATAGTGAGAAGAGCTGGGGGCCAGGAATACAGCCTTCAGGGACTCCTAGGGTGACCGGTAGTAGAGGGGAGAGGGTTTGCTGCCATTTTACTGTTTTTTGGTGACCGGTTAGGTCATCTTTGAACCAGGCTAGTGTAGACTGGCTCAATTTCAGTCCAGTGAGTACCAAAATAAGTTTAGTATTCAAGACCATATCAAAGGCCTTTGACAGGTCAAGAAAGATGGCAGAAACAAAGTTGCCTATGTTTCTGTGGTGATTAACTGTGCTCGTGAATGACATTTATTGACATATTATTATTTATGTGGGAAGTGAACAGCTTTCACTTTTATGATGTATTATACAAAAGAAAGGATCATCCCATGGTACTTTTATGAGGAGTCATCAGGCAAGGCTAAGTCTGTCCAAACACCCACTTTTCCCATTAGGTATGAAGAAAGCCTCTGTATTCAAAATTTTAAAGGAAAGTCTGCCAGCAGATTAAAGCTGAGTGATATCGAAGGCAGTTCATTCAATCAGCAGATCTTTATACCTTAAAAAGGGGATGGCAACAACAATTTTACTTCCTAAATCAAGTGAACCATAAAATACTTTTCCATCTGGGAGGCAGCAAGTCCACCAGAACCAATGGGCTATTTATGCTGAGCCACAATCAGGAACTAAAAAAAGCATCTACTTGAAGTATTAGATTAAGAAACTGCACAGACAAGTGTATCACTGGACCAAACAGACTACGCACCTCTACCTTATTTCTTTGTTCAAATTACTGCTAGGATTGCTTACAGCATACGGTTCTAGGCAAACTGCCGTGCATAACAACTAGACTTGAAGGAGGAATGTCCTGTGTGATATGCTTTCATGACTAATGTATAAGAAATAGACAAATCCTTACAATGTGATTTTGTACTAGCACATCACATTTTTATTTCTTCTCCATTACTTAAGATGGTTTTATTAAAAGCCATATTGTTGTCCTCTGCTCTGTTGGCAAGTCTTACTTCAAATAAAGCTCTTTTTTTATATATTCATTGTCTTAAATATTTATTTTTGGATGGGGGTAGACATTATCCTTGTTGTGCTGGGTTGGGCAAACTGTGAAGGCTTTGTATGCTCTTTTGTTTTAAGAAATTGTTAATTTTGTAACTCTACCATTTAGATTTACTGCAGAATGTTAGTTGTTGGTGGCGACAGATAAATTCAATAGAATCTTAGAAAAGAGTCTTTGCAATCCAGGGTGTTATGGAATCAGTTACCATTAGTTGTGAGGGATGAGGAAATGCTACAGCTGACAGGGATGTTTATCATGGTTATATTCAGTATGTCTCTGCGCCTTGTCAGCATTTTTACCGTGTCCAAGATTGCCTCATATTTATAAAGTTTGGTAGATTTTTGCAAGTAGTTAGGTATAGTTTTCTTAGTCAATGGAGGGGAAATTTTAGGTAGCTGAGGAGAAAACTTTTTCTGTCGTTTTTAATTTCACCAAGTCTTTTGGGTTTCTAATACCATGACAGGAATGGACCCCATTCCTAAGTCAAAGTACGATTAAAGATTATGAAATTAGTATTGTTTCACTCTTTGATGTTATAAGGAGGATTATATGTTTATGAAGGAAGTGGTAATGTTCTTAAGGTGAGAGAGGAGATGGGATAACATGTTACTACAGTGTGTTAATATATTGTAACCTGAGTGTGGAATATTTTATGTCTACTATTTGTTTCTCTAACCCTAATTTTGAACCTTTGAATTATGAAAATGGATACTCCACCTCATTCCTTGGTGGGCTAAACCATGTGGAAAAGAGTTGTTACGTAATATTTGCAGGATACAGCATAGAACTTTAATCTATGTTTCTGTGAGTGCAGATCCCACTGCTCCATCAAAGGCTAGGTAATTCTCTAGGCAGCTCAGTTTTTTTGAGTATTGATAAGTCCTACCTTCACATTACTGTCATGATCACGTACAAAGCAAAGTAGAAAAAGACATTCTATTCAATACTCCTCTGTTGAGGAAAGAAGTAGCCCATTCCTTGCAAAGTGGGCCTGGGCCCCACACAGCCACACAATTCCACCAAAGCAGAGTTGCAGTGAATTCTCCTCACTCAACACATAATCTAAGCAAATAGTTGAAGCCTGTTATCTTCAACATCATTATCAACCCCCTTTTTACCCATTTTGTACATGGCCATCTGTTCATAGGTTCATAGGTTCATAGGTTTATACTAGGCTATCTGCCCTAAGGCATTTATAAGCCTAGCCCAAATTATTGTGGCTTACGCCACCCCTTATATGAAAAAAATACTGTGCCCATTAGTTTGTTGTGCCTCTGTCCAGCAGTGACCCAGAGATGATTCCCGGGGTAAACCTACGATCTCCCATCCACAGGTCTAGATTTCTCTTGAACAGAGTCAGCGAGGTGCTCTGCCTCACATGGACCGGGATTTTATTCCACAGCATAGGGAGTCTCTGAGTGATAAATCTATCCCTCCAGCACGTCCTATTTATATCCGTGCTAAGGTTTAAGTCGCTTGCTCTAGTGGTTTTGGTGGATTTGGATTTTTGAGGTGGAGCATGTCCATTAATTCCGGGTTGGACATGGCCTTGTATGTCAGGCACATGTCACCTCTGAGCAGACGGTATGCGACTGAATAGAGCTGGAGTTTCTTCAATCTGGCAGCATATGACAGATTTTGGAGTCCCTTTATCCTTTTGGTGAGGAACTTTGGGGTCTCTCCAATTGCTGCAGATGTCGGGTGAGATACATCCCGAATGGGGCATTGTACTCGATCATTGGTCTGATAAGTGAAGAGTACAGGGGAACAATGACCTCACTAGATCTGGATGTGAATCCCTTCATGATCAGGTGGGCAATGTAGAAGGTCTTTCTAACCACTTTAGCAATGTGAGTGTCAAAAGAAAGGCCACTGTCAACCTGGGTCCCCAGGTCCCTGATAACCTCTTCTGTGCTTAGTGGATTGCCACCTATATGGTAGCTTGGCGTTACCTTGTTTTTCCCGAAGGGTATGACTATACATTTTTTGGCGTTTAACTTCAGGCCATGGCTCTGGCACCAGCTATCTGTTTCCGTGAGTCCCTTCTGAAGGATATCAGTGTCCGATGCACTTTCCACTATGGCGCCCAGTTTGCAGTCATCTGCAAACTTTGTCAGCCAAAGTCCTCCCATGTTGGCCTGTACTTCTGAGAAGTAGATGCCAAACAATAGGGGGCCAAGGACCGAGCCCTGTGGGACACCACTTGTGACCGGCTTGGAGTCTGACACAGCGCCAGCAACTCTAACCCTGTGGGTTCTGTCCTTAAGCCAGTTTGCAACCCATCTTGTGACATATGGGTTTACATTTAAGCTGGTAGTTTTTCTACAATACCCGAGTGGGGTATTGTGTCGAAGCCTTTGCAAGGTCAAGGTAGGCTGTATGGACTGCCTTTCCTCATCAATGGCCTTGGTGACTATTTCAAGAAGTCAACCAAGTTCAAAAGGCATGATCTTCCCTTGACAAAGCCAAACTGGGTCGGGTCCAATGTCTGCAAGTCCCCTATATCTTTGTTTATGAGCTCCATTATGATCCTCTCCATAGCTTTGCAGACTAGACTTGTTAAGCTTATGGGGCGGTAATTACCAGGGTCCGTGAGGCCACCTTTGTGGAGTGGGACCACAGTTGCCGACGCCACTCCTTGGGCACGTATCCTGTGGTAAGGCTGAGATTAAACAGCTGCCTTATGTGCGGGTTTAATTCCTCATTTAGCTCGTGTAGCACACAGCCGGGGACACCATCCGGTCCCATTGATGCTGTGTTTTTAGCTTTAGAGAGAGCAGCTTTCACCTGCGCATTTGAGATGTCCGGGAGGCTACACTCGGCTGGGATAGTTATCTCTCCTTTAGGGGAGAGGGGTGAAGTTTGCACTGAACCTGTCTGCCAGTATGTTGGCAATGTCTGTGGGTTCAGTGATTTTTGTATCATTTTGGACTAATTCTGAGCATATCTGTGAGTTTCCACCCAGGTTCCTAACATAGCTGAAAAAGGCCTTATGATTGTCCTTTGAATCCATGGCAATTTTTCTCTCAAAATTGGCCTTAGTTGATTTTATGAGTGCTCGTATTTTTTGCTAATAATGATCAGGGGTGACTTCCCTTTTATGCATTTTGTTCTATCATGTAATAGCTTTCTCCTCTTATTGTAAAGTTTGTTAATGGCTGGGGTCCACCAGACTGGACGCTTTGCCCTTTGTGGAAAGAGTCTTGGTTTTATTTGGGATTGCCTGATCCATGCAGTCCTGGAGGTGTTCATAGAAGGCATTTGTAAGGGCTTCAAGAGCTTGGGTTGTGGTTTCCTCTGACTCAGGGGCCTTGTAGGATACCACACCAGTCTTGAGTAGTGTGAAGTTTGCTTTAGAGAAGTTCTTCACTATGGTCTTTTTTGTTTGGGGTGGGGGCGGATGTGGATTTCCAGTGAGATTAGTTTATGATCAGATCTCACCAATGAGGGATATACTTCGTGTGGAGCATTTTGTCCCCATGTTTGTGACAATGAGATCTAGTATATTTTCTCCTCTCGTGGGAACAGTGACTAGCTGTTCCATGGAATTTGAATTTATGAACTCCAGGAACCGTTGGGCTAGAAAGTTAGGGCTTGAGTAATGTTCCCAGTCTATATTCGGGTAGTTGAAGTCACCCAATATGATGGTGTTTGGAGATACATTTATACCCTCCAGTGTCTTCAGGAAGGCTGTGTGGGGTTCCTGAGTTTGAGAGGGTGGCCTGTAGCATGCTACAATTTGTAGAGCAGTTTTGCCTATTGTTAGTTGCACCTGGATGGTTTCCGAAGCTTCATGCGTTGCCACCAACCTGGAGGTGTGAGTATCCTTTATGAATATGGATACACCCCCTCCTTTTGTGGAGTGGTCCGGGTTTTGGGGCCGGAACGCATGATATGAGGTAAAACCTAAAAGTGCCGGGGTGCTCTCAGGAGCCTTGAACCAGGTTTCAGTTACAGCACAGACATCGATGTTCTCCATACTGAGAAGGGCCTCGAGTGCGTGCATTTTGAGATTTAGACTTCTGGCATTGAGCAGCATTACCCTCAATTTCTTCCCATTTTTGTCTGTCTCGATTCAGTGCCACTCTCCTACCTTGTTTGACACTAATACCTGACTGCCATAGGTCTTCTCTCACAAAATCCATCCATCTTTTTGCTGGATGCTGTTGTTTCCTCTTGCCTTCTTCCTATGTCCCAAATCTTCAGCAGATTATCTTCTGTTTTCCTGCACGTGACTGGACCACCATAATCTGTTCTCTGCAATTGGAGCTACGTGGGCTTCTGCTCTCATGTCATCATTTTTCATTTGTCCCACATTGTGTACCCCGCTCAGGCACTTCATCTCCATCACCTCAAGCTTCCTAAAATGCTCTGCCTTTACTGGTCAGATTTCTTTATCATACTGTAGTACTGGTTGTACCTCTGTTTTTATCACCTTACATTTCAGCTTCATTGGCATTCTTCTGTCATATACTAGAACTGATACTGTGTGCCAGTTGGCTGCATCCCCTCTGACTCTAACTTTGATCTCCTGATGCAGACTTCCTTCTCCTCAACTACACTCCCAGGTAATTGTTAACTTTTTCCACTATTTCCCCTTCTGTTTCAGTTCTTTAGTTTCTTCTGATTTCCATTATTTGCTGCCATTACAACTGTGTTATCTGTACTCTCTTTCATTCCATGTGTTTTTAGTTTTACATTCCTTTCACCCTATCCTTTGCTGAACTTCTGGCTCAGAGTCTGCCTGTAATGCCAAATCATCTGCATACATCAACTTTGTTGATCTGTCCCCTCTGACCTGTTTGTTAATGTAATCCATCACCAGTATTAACAGCAGCAGGGTCAGAGCTGAACCTGGATGCACATCCTCAGCCAGTCCCAGCAGGAACCCCTCTATGAGACTGTACACTGTTCATAATTGTGTCTTTGGGTGCTTGGACATAGCCTAATTCTACCAATGTTTCTGGGATTTTTAACTACAGCAATACTACCAAACTCATCTTTCATGGGATCTTGCCATATGCTTTCTCCAAGTCTAGTAATGCCCAGTTAGACTATGTCTCATCTGTAGATTCTTCTCAATTATCTGTCTCACTGCAAATATTGGATTTGAATCTGAACTTCTCATCTCCCATCTTACTTGCTACTACTCTGCATATTCATTTATCAATCACCCCCTGTAATCTTTTATGCATACTAAGGAGCCATCTTTGGTGAGGAAGAATCTTTCTATCTGTAATATTTTACCATCTTCGGTAAGAGTGTACGTAAGGTCAACCATACCTCTTTATATCACAAGGAGTAAGACACATCTAATATCATTGATTGTGACATGCAATACACAAAGTCAAAATAATTATGAGAAGCCTGATTACAATTAGTAGCCTTATTAGTATTTCTATTCTTAACTCCAGAAATGCAGAACATTGAGACTCTCCCCTTCACCAGTTCTATGAATGTATATGAATGTATAGTAATTGCTTGCAGTCAAGGAGTTGGCAAATATAAGGGCTTTTCTAGTATGCTCTGTTTTTTATTTTAAGACAGGATTTAACAGATGTAATTTGTTTCCTTGTGAGTGTGTGTGTGTGTGTGTGTGTGTGTGTGTGTGTGTGTGTGTGTGTGTGTGTGTGTGTGTGTGTGTGCGCATGCACATTTTTTTAATGTGCACATTCAGCAGAACTAGAGGCCTTAGTGGTTGGAATTGGTTAGGATTTCAGCATAAAACCTGCTGAAGGTAGAGTAGTGTCCACTAACAATTTTATTTGTGGAAATGTTTATCTGTAGCTGAAATAAATATCTTCACCTCTCACACTTGGAATCACTGACTGCAATCAAAAGGAACTTGTCAGTGAAACTCAAATAATTTAGGCATTGTCTAAGTTCTGCAACTAAAGTCAGCAAGAAATAAAGAGTTCAAGTGTTCCTTGCACTTTCCGATCTGGAAGAGAAGTATACAAAATTAGCATACAGTGATTGGGTTGTGTTAGAAAGTTAATTATGAGTGTTTGACTTATGAAAATAGATACACCACTTCCTTCCTTCCTTGGTGGACTGACGAACATGGAAAAAGTTGTTACTTGATATCTGCATAATACAGCACAGGACTTTAAACTTGATGTCTGTGACTACAGATACCCCTCTTCCCTCAAAGGCTTGTTGATTATTGATAAGTCCTACCCTCAGTTTATTGTCATGACCATATGCAAAGCAAATAGGTAGCAGCTAAATAAAAATATCAAATGCACAAGTAGGTACAGAGCAGGCCTGCACCCCAAGTTATTAGTATCAAACATTTGCTATGTGTTGTTGCTCATTTTGTGATTATTATGAATTGCCTTCCACCACTCTCACTTTGCATGGCCTAACTACTCTTAACCTACACTGTATACATTTTATAAAATAACTGTGTAACCAAATGTCTATTATTCACATTCATTGACTAGCATGTGCAGGTTTTGATTTGCTTGCTCTCATACATATAGTATGGTTGTTTCTTGCTTTCTCATTATAAACAAATTTTTCAGGAGGACCATTCAACTTTTATGGTTAAGAAGTTAATAGTAGGTAAACCACATATTTTCCTTCTGCATCTGCCAATGTATTCTGTGATTCATAACAATCTCACATCAGTCTCCACTAATTTTATGTTTGTGCAGCATTTATTTGCAACCAGAGAAGTTTCTGTTTTCTATAATAGATGTTAGCATTGTCCATTTTGTTTATACAAGTATATATTCCTTTACCACACATGAACTTCACTGTTGCAATTGTCCAGATAACTCAGGCCTCAACAAGCCAAATTTGATTATCCACAAGTTCTTCAGAATATGCTTTTCTGAGGTTGTCGTTTGCTTATTTATTCTACAACAGAGCTAATCAGAATGCAGTCCAAATGGTTCTGAGTAGTCATCAGGTAACCGTGTAGGAAAGAAAAAGATTTTCAACATTTAAGAATGTTTATATAATATATTGAATAGTTTTTTTTATATTGCTTTCCATTAATGTCCTTTTCATGCAGAAGGAAAAATGTCTAAGAACTTTGATAATAATTTGGAGATCAAATTAACATGTACACTGATGCTCTTGTATGTAATAGATGTAAAGCATATAATCTTGTAAGAATAAAAGCTTCACTCAGTTTTTGTTACCACTTCACTGTAAAATGCATACAGTATATTTTGTTTGAAACCCCTTGCTCAAAATGTAACCCACATACTTTCAGTATTCTTTATTATATACATGTATTTAGCAATTGTTTTCTGAATGTATTATAAAATACTCACATGGCTCATGATCTATGATTAGTTCAGTAACAGTCTCGAGCATTTAGCTTAGTTTTGTACAACTGACACTGATAGTAATAAAAACAACACTAGAGGGCAGCAAATACCTTTTGTCTCATCTTCTGTCAGCTTGCTCACTACACAGTTAATGGGAACTCTCCCAGAAGTTTCATTTTTATACTGTTCCCATATGGTGTATATAATGTGCCATTAATAATTTGTAATATTCCAGCACAATGAAACTTGTGTTAGCATGATGGATGGAACTGTTCACTTAAACCCTGAAAATCTGCAAACATAACTACCCCCTGTACTATATGTATGAGAGGTGAGAAAGGATGGAGATTACAAGTTTATGTTTATTCAGTATCTGGGGAAACTCAGTATGAGTCCTCTGAAGCACAGTATTCAGTCCTAACATCTATATTTGCAAAACTAAACTAAAAGACATGTTTGCAACCATACACACCACATTGCATGTCAGACCATGGGAATCATAAGAAACTGTATTTACTTCAAAACCTGTTTGCCTCAAAACACATGCACATTTTCTTTTCAACTGACAGAGAAACATTAAAAGAAAATGGAAAGTCTGTGGCAAACATATACATATAAAGTAGCCAAATACTATATTTCTGTTACAGGACTAGTTCAGTGGTTACTTTTATGTATCCTTTGCTCACCAGAGATGTCTGTATTTTTGTGTTCATAAGTATATACCAGGCTAACGAACACCAGGGCCTTTATAAGCCTAGCTGTGCACCCCCAACCCAGTTGTATCCCAAGGTATCTTGGGTGTTTATTAGGAGGGTGTATGTACATTATGAAGTTTCTAGAGATTAAGTGGGGTGGTGGGGGTATGTTTCATAGGGGTTTATGCCCAGTTTAGTGAGTTTGTCAATTATATCCAAGTAGGTTAGCCAGGTTGGACTTCCAAGATGGCTGCACATTGAGCAACATCTTGATTCTAGCCCTCCCAGTGTGAAAACAAAAACTCAGCAGAGAAAGCAAGTGGACTTTTTTTGTTTCTGGGTATACTTCAGTAATTGGCCAGTACGTGCGTTGCCTAGATGGCAGTAAACAAGAAATACAGAGGACCTGAAGGAAAATTAGCTACAAAAGTTGAGGAAAAACACTGACTGGGAAAAGTACTGCAGCTGTTCAGCAAAAAGCAGTGCAAGCTCCAGACAATGACTTCCAGTAACCTAGAGGAAAGTAGAAGACAACTGCAGACAGACCTGGTTAAAATAAATGAAACACTGATGGAGTATATCAACTCAAACAAAAAAAGCTGGAAAATGGAAGAAGCTGTAAAAAGATATTCAGATGAGGTGATACAACTGCAACAATCAAAGGTCAAAAATGAAGAAAATACTGGCTGAATATGAGACTGCTCAAGAAGAGATGTTTAAAAAAAAACAGAATTAGAGGGCAGAGCATGTGGGGAAAACCTGAAATTTTCAGCTGTACCAGAAACGCTGGAAGGAACAGACTGTATTCATTTTATGAAAGCAAAAATAAGCAACTGGACTGATATTCCACAGTAAGAGTTGTTAATTAAAAGGGCACATTGTATGTTGCTCCAAACTTGGCTATGAGAAAGCAACTTAGTCCTTTAATAGTAAAGATGCAGTCCTACCAGCAGAAGCTGATTCTGACAAAACTGTGGCAGAAGGACAAAATACTAAAAGTGAGTGACAGCAGAGTATTTGTGGAGAATGATTGCTCATTGTACACCAGACAGACGAGAAGTACATTTATTCCACTATTCAGGGAATGTCGAGATGAAGGTGTGAGATTCAGACTGCTTTTCACGGCTATCTTCAAAAAATTCTTTCCTGGAGGGGCAAAATAATTTTTTTGATGAAGTACATGCTAAGGATGAAATACAAACGTTTGTCCAACAAAAAGTGATCTGTGAAACAGCAGGGGATTCTGATTCTTGTTCTTTTGGCAATAAAGACCACAGAGAGACTGTGGCAGTGAAATATTGTCCAATGTTTCAATGCAAACTGCTGGAGATAAGGAAGGGAGAAAGTTGTCTAAAAGAATCAAGAATAGGTTGGAAATGAAGCTGAGACAGGATTTGTGAGATGGAGATGAACAGGAATAAAACCAGGAACTTGGAAATTGACAAATGTGGCATGACAAATCAATAATTATGTTTGCGAAATAGAACAAAAAAATCTAGAAATATTGGGCTTTGTTGGACTTGTGGGGGACTCTAAAGTATATGCCATACTTCATTTATTTATTTTATTTATTTATTTGCAGTTGATTTACCAGGATAGTCCATTGGGCCAAAAAAACCCCATTTTCAATGGAGTCCTGGGGAGAAAAGCTCCAAAAACAAACTAGGTACATACAAAAGACTGCTACTAATAATTATACAAAACTAATACAAAATTATACAAAACTAAGTTCCAAAAACAGACAAGTCCTTTAATAGTTAACTTCATGCCATTAATGTTCAGAAAAATACTTAGGAGAAGGAAAGACAAAGGAGAAAGTTAACTGTAAGTAAAACATTTTTTTCTCAATAGTACTACTTTCATACTGTATGATTTTCTTTGCTTGCTACAACGTTCTCTGTTGTTTCTTAGTGTAATAGTGATACTATTGTAAACAAGTGCTCCTGTTTTTTTTCTCTTCATTCTTTTTTTTCTTTCTCCTTCTTCTCTCTTTCTCCTTGTTCAGTCTTAAGAAGTGTAGGCACTACAATGTGAATAAGTCTGGATAAAAGAGCACGACAAAGGAAATATTAATGTGCTTTTCCTCATTCTTGCACAGGGGAATGACTGGATTAAGACCTTTAGCTTGATCTACTAACAAGTTTTAGGAGAAAGCAAGTAAATGACAAAGAATATTGAATATTATAAGGCTTTTTTCTAGCAAATAAATGCATGCTTAGTAGCAATTCTGTATCTGGTCTTTATGTCTCCATGGAGATAATCTGATAAACAGAAATTGGCTTGTAGATAATGTTATTTGAAAGCATTCAGACATTTTCCCAGCTGGAATAGCTATAAAGATAACACAAAACCAGACGGCACTTAGTAGAAGCACAGGCTGCACCGTGCGTCTTAGCATGGATAACCTTTCTTGTAGGTTAACTCAAGTCTTTGAGTGTGGTTGCCAGTTTGGGGCATTTGTTCCTGTTATGAGGGTAAAACTTCAATATATGAAAATGTACATAGTTTTGTGTGCTAGTATTACGTTAATAGGTTTTAGAGTGCATTGGGGGGGGTGTTTGTTTTTTTGTTTGAGGTCTTTCAGTAATGCAAAACATTTTGTAAGATGTGACATGCTGAAATGGATATGACAAAAAACAACTGTATAAAAGTTCAGCCTGCCAAACAATGCATGCATGTAATACAAAAGCAGGAACTAGGCATTTAACAAAAATCATTTTATACATAAAAGGTTGAAATAATAACTTCTTAATACAATGATGCTTTCTGTAATATCTTTATCTGTGAGACCATTGACATTTAAATACATAAAAGAAAGAGTGGTGAACTATATTAAAAATGTAGCAAATAGCTATGATACATGAGTGCACACTTGGTAAAGAATTAACATGAATTTGATAAAGAAATGTTTTCAGGATGGTTATTCAGCAGAATATCTGGGAGAAAGGAAAACAAGAGTACTTCTATTAATTGCAAGAGGGAAAAATGAACTCCAGTAGAGACAGAAGAGGATAAAAAAGATAATAATGGTAGATTTGTAGTACTAAGGGGCTACTGGCAAGGGAGGAGGATTACATTGGCATGTATTTATATTCCACCTAAAACTGCTGTAATGGAGCTTAAGAAAATTCTGGGAGAAATAAATAATCAGCTTTCAGCAAGGAATATTATTTATAGGTCAGGATTGGAATTTGATTTGCAGCAGGGAAGGAAAGCATAACAAAGGATGGTAGACTTTTGAAGACATTTATGAAAATATTTGCCATGGAAGATATGAATTCAGTACCAGGAGTTTGGAGTGAATTCACATATTATTCCCCAAGATAAAAAAAGTGGGTGAGGCTAAACAGAATTTACATTTCACAGGAACATGTGCATTTAATTGAAGGTCTTGATGTGCACCCAATAACTATTTCAGACCATGTGCCAATAATAACTAAAATAAAAACATGGGTTAATGAAATAAAAATGAGACACTGGCACTTTCCCACCTATCTGTTGAAAATAGAGGCATTTAAGGAATGAGTATGGGAAATTATTCAAGAGGTATTAGAGTAGATAGAAATTTCTTCTGAAAACATAGTCAGGGAGTGGGATAAAATTAAAATGGAGTTTAACAATAGGATGGAAATAAAAGAAAGGGAGATATGGTTAAGAAGTAGCAAGCATTATTTATAAGGACTGACAAATGTTAAAGTATTGCAGAATAGGGGGAATCTCATAGAACAAGAACAGGAGCAATTGCAGAATGCCAAACAGAAAATAAGGGATTACCTTGATAATATGCATGAGTTTAGAAAGATTGCTGTTAAACAACTGTTTTTCATAATAATTCTAGAGCACAAAAACTTTTATCACAATGACTCAGGCAACAGATAGTAGAAAGGGAGGTCTCCAAGCTTAGGGAGCCTGTAACAAGAAATCTTGTAGAGGAATTAGAAATATTTCAGAAATTTTATGCAAGTCTATATAAAGCAGAGTAATATGGAAATCAAGAAAACGTACAAATGGAAATGTTTATGGAACAATTAACTATACCAATGTTAGAGGTAAATGAGGCTCAATTCCACTCCACTAACTACCTTGATTATAGCAAGCTCAGATGCTCATAAGCCTAGTACTTATTATACAGCAGGAACTTCTTATTGTAACATTTGTTAATGTCTGTTATGTACTTCACAGATAAAGATTATAGTTGTCTACTGATGTACTATGTTCTTCATCTGTAAATATGTTGTAAGTAATTGCTAAACTGTTAATCGCTATGTAATCCAATGTAACTACTGTCTGTTTATTTTAACTGTGGAGCTTTTCTCCCCGGGCCTCCGCTGAAAATGGACCTACATTCAGTCGGACACTCCCGGTCAACAAATGTAAATAAATAAATAGGAGGAGATGAGATAAAAATGGTGATGTATAACCAATCTACAGGAAAGTCCATACGAATACATGGTATTCCTGCAGAAGTGTGGAAGCTAGGAGGGAAAAACTGATAAAGATCTGGAAGGTTTTAACAGTATTTTAAGAGGAGAAGTACCAACATCCCAGAAGAGAGGTGGTGGCTATATTACTTAAAGAGGGTAAAGAAAAATCAGATCCAGCTTCATACAGTCCCATTTCTGACCTCCCACATCTCTTACCTCACTGCCTATTCATCTAATTCTTCAGGCTCTGTTTCTACTACTTCCCTGCCTGTGGAATGAAGATCTCATGTACTGTAAGTTTTCTACAATCTTAGAACTTAAGTATTGACTGTATTTTTGCTTTTCATTATTATAACCTTATTGTTAGTCACATTTACATCTGTACCTAAGCCTATACTAATGTCTAAAACTCTACTCTACAGAACGTAACTTTTTTTGCCTTGTAATTGTTATTTTATTTTTTGAGTGGAGCCTTTCTCCCCAGCATCCACTGAAAATGGGCTCTTGCTCAATCAGACATACCCAGTTAACAAATATCAAATAAATAATAAACAAATAAAATTTCAATACTAAACCATGAGTAGTCCAGAATTGACAGACCACAGTACTTTGCCAGAAATGGCCTTCGTCAGTCTCCCCTGGGCTTCAGGCTTTTGGCAAAGGCTCTTGCCTCGCTCATAATGCCTTTTCAGGCAAAGTCATGAGCGCAAAAGTACCAACATGAAAAATTCTTCTAAACAAGATATAAAGGTCATGCTGCTAAACGCTAGGAGTCTTAGCATGAAACTGCACTCACTGCATGCATTCCTTGCCCTGGAGGATGCTGACATTTGTGCAGTCACTGAAACCTGGTTCAAAGCTGAGGAGAGCACCCTAGCCTTACCAGGTTACTCATTCTACCATACTTTCTGACCTCAAATAGAGTTACAAAGCCAAAGGAGGTGGAGTTTCAATATTTATCAAAGACATTCTCACCCCCAGGCTGGGCAAACAGTATGACGCACAGAAGACAATCCAACTGTTGACAAAACACCCATAGAAATCATAGCCAGCTACAGACCCCCAACTGTGACTCAGGATGCCCACTCCACTTATCTGGGCCTACTTGAATTCATCAAGTTTCAACCCTCTATCCTGATCCTTAGTGACTTTAACTACCCAAACATAGAGTGGAAGTCCTATTCTAGTCCAAACATAAACGCCCAGAGATTCCTCGACTTTGTCAATGCCAGTGCATTGGATCAGCTGGTCAACACCCCTGAAAGAGGTGAAAATATCCTGGAACTGGTCCTAACCAACAGGCGTAACCACTGTAGCACCCTTACAATGTCATCCTCCTTGGCAAGATCTGACCATATAGCGATCACTTTTGAAGTCACCATCTCCCCTGCCCCCCCCCCTTGTCAGGGTCAAACAAAATAAATTTTACAAAGCTGACTACAATCTACTCAGAGGAGGTATAAGCAGCTTCACAGCCACTGTTCCTTCAGTTGGAACTAGCACTAATGTCCAAGCATACACCAAAAAATGATATAAGCACCTACATAGCTGTATGGACTCAGCAATTCCTGACAGGACTAAGTTATCTTACTCAAAGAAGAGTAAACCTGTCTGGTGGACAGCAGCAATAAACAAACTCTATAATAAAAAGAAAAAAATTGCTGTCCAGGACCAAGAAGGAGCAGGTGCCAAATTGAAAGCAATCCCTTCTTTGCATGAACAAGCAAATAAGGTCACTGGTGACATCCGCTAAGGCTAACTTTGAGTCCAAATTAGCCACATCCGCTAAGGACAATCATAAGATCTTCACATATGCATGCAATCTCAGAGGTAACACCCAAATCTGCTCTGGACTGGTGGTTAATAACACCACATACACAAACATCATATATATAGCCAACCTGCTGGCAGACAGGTTCAGTGAAAACTTCAAACCCCCGTCCCTCCTATCAGTAAACCAGGACATCCCCAGCACCTGCCCCCCTTGCCTCATCACCAGGGAGCAGGTCTTTAATGCCCTCTCAAAGGCAAAAATACAGTCTCCATGGGACCTGATAACATCTCTGGCTGTATCGTACATGAACTCAGGCATGAGCTCTCAGCTTCATTTGGCAACCTATTCAACCAAAGCTTGAGCACTGGCTTCATCCCAGGTGAATGGAAGACCACCGCTATCATCCCTCTACACAAAGGTGGAGTGTCCACAGACCCAGATAATTATAGGCCACTCAGCCTAACTAGCCTCATCTGCAAGGCCATGGAACACAGTATTATGGACCTTATAAACAAGGACATTGGCAACCTCCAAACACTTGACCCCACACAGTCTGGTTTTGTCAAAGTGAGATCATGCCTGTTAAACTTGGTCGACTTCTTCAAAACAGTCAAAAAAGCCATGGAAGAGGGGGAAGATGGTACACACCACTTACCTTGACCTAGCCAAAGCCTTTGACTCTATTCCCCACTAGGGCATAATAGATAAATGCTCCCAGCTAGACATCAACCCATATGTTACCAGATGGGTAGCTAACTGGCTCACTGCTAGAAGTCACTCAGTCAAAATAGGAGAAGCCACCTCTAGTCGTAGACACGTAATGAGCGGTGTACCCCAATGATTGGTCTTGGGGCCTCTACTGTTTGGAATATGCTCTTCTGAGGTGCAAGCCAAACCCAGTGGTCTGTGGCTGACCAAGTTTGCAGATGACTGCAAGCTGGGCATGGTCATAAAGTCCCCTAGTGATGTAAACATCTTGCAAGAGGGCCTTACCCAAACTGATGACTGGTGCCAGGAGCATGGCCTCAAAATGAATGCCAAAAAATGCATCATTATCCCCTTTTATGAATTGTGTTTGGCATACAAGGACATCTCAGACCCAGCCTAGATGGAGTTGCTGCATATCCATAAGTCAAACTCCACTCATGCAACTGGCATGCAAGGCCATCACCTGTTCTGTGACATTAATAGAACTTGTTGGAGGGATAGATTTGTGTCTGAAAGATTCCCCCATCTATGGAATAGACTCCCACTCCTTGTCAAGCAGAGTACCTCTCTAGCCCTCTTTAAGAGGAACCTGGACGACTGCATGGGAAACAGAAAATACACCCCTGGGATCCCACTGGAGTCCTTGCTGGACAGGGGAAACAGGTGCTGACTTTGAGGGAACATGGGCCAAATTCTTGGCTAGGCTTATAAGAGCCTCCGGGCCAATAGTGGCTAGCCTAGTATCTTCCTATGACCCTATAAGAAATGCTGACTGTATTTGCAGACATTAGTTTATACCTGACAAAGCCAGAAAAGAACATTACAGTGTTATGGAACATTTTGAGACAGTTTCACATCCTTTCATGATACAAAATTAATGAACCTAAAACAAAGGCAATAACAGTAAATTATATACCCACACATGAATTGATTCAGCAATATCAATATTTATGGGAACATGATAAAATTATGCATTTATGAGTATGGATTAAAAATGATTCCAGGGTGGCAGCTAAGGATATATGGGAAGAGACTAAATTGATAATATGAAAATTGAGAAGTTGGAGGCTCTGCTATATGGCTATGGATAGTAAGATAAAAGCAGTTAAAATATTTTTAGTCCCTTTAGTCTTACACACAGGTCAGGCATATTTTTTATCAACCAGAGGAGATGTTGTGGATAGCAATTAATGAAGAGCAGAAGGAATTTATCTGGGAGGGGAAGACATCATGCAGGTGGGAAAATCTGATTCTTCCAATAGAACAAGGTGGATTGGGATTACCTGATTTAAAGGGATATTTCAGAGCTACACAGTTAACACAAGCAGAAACCTATAATTCAAAGTAGAAAGGGATGATGATGATGAAACAGGGGGAAACTCCAGAAACAAGAAGAGACTGGGATTTGGATGCAGATCTTTAAGGAGAATAACAGTAATCATGCAGAATATTATATTCATAAAGTAGCAGAAATTATTCTAAGAATTAAGCCAATACAGGAATAGAAGAAGGAGATTCTGCCGATATGGATGACTGCAATTAGGGATCCAGACAATAGGCAAGATGGGGCTGGAATTTATTGGAGTAAACTGGCAAAGGAACCAAGGTATTGCGAGTAAATAACTAGAGAGGGAAAGGTAATAGAATGGGAAGATGCCAAGAATTTATTTGGACTGCAGGTTAGAGATTGCCTTCCCTATCAAGGATCAGAGTATAGGCACAGAGAAAGAAATTGGGGGGAGAGGGGGTACTAACCAAAAGACCAGCACTGGTAGAGTTTTTAGTAGAATGTAGAACAGAGGCTGCAATTAAAAAAAGGAATAATTAGTACAGCATATAAAGTATTTAATGATAACTATAAGAATCAATCAGTTGAGATTGGGAAGAGAAATTAGATAAGCAATTCACAAAGAAACAATAGGGGGTTGTATGTATGCCTCCCAAATATGCAACAAAATCTAGAATATTTTGGACTTTTGCTTGGAAATATTTACATAGATATTTTTATACCCCAAGAAGAGAAGACTTTAGAGAAGTTTTCCTCAGGTAAACAGCAAATGTTGGAGGTGTGATGGGGAAGAACGAGGTAATTGGGAACATATTTTCCTGGAATGTAATGAGTTAGCAGATTTTAAAGATTCCCTGGAGACTACTCTGTTGGTGATACTGGGTGACCAAACTGGTGTAACTAGGGAAATTATTTTCTGAGCTATGATACAGAATTGGAATTACCTAGACATAGTAAGGCCTTTCTGAGTCCAATTATGTTGGCTGCCAAAAAAGCAATTACTAGAAAATGGAAATCAAAGTCTAAACCAGCTATACTAGAAGTAGTGAATATAATAACTGAATAAAAACAACTGGAATTGGGATCTTTAAAAAAGGGTATGAGCAAATTACATAGGAAAAATGGGAATTGTGGGAACAATACATAACAGGAGGAATGAGGTTTAAAGGAAGGCAAGAACTGAATGAGCTATGTAATGTTTGACTGTCAATGATTGGGTAGATTAAAAGTGATGTTTAATGTTTACAGCTTGGATTATGTCAGTATGGTTTGTCATGTAAAATGCTTGCAGCTGGGATTATGTCAGTATGGTTTGTTTTCATTTGTATAAATGTATGATTGCATATGTCATAAGTGCTAATTTAATAAATATGTCTCTTGTTTAAAAAAATGTTAAGTATTTTGCAGTAACTGTATTCCATGTTTGGCTCTAAGATTGTTAATAAAGTGGATTGACTGATAAAAAAAGCCTTAGTCAGGTCCATGTAGGCAATATGTACCATTTCCTCTCATCCATTTTCTTGATAACCTAGTTAAAGAAGTCCAGTGAGTTTAGTAGGCATGACCTTCCCTTGACAAATCCAAACTGGGGAAGGTTACCTATGTCTTTGTTGATCATTTCCATGATAATTTATTTCATGGCTTTGCATAGTAGACTAGTCAGACTAATAGGTCTGTAGTTCCGACGTTGATCGATAGTCCACCCTTGTGAAGTGGGATAACCATTGCAAACCTTCATTCTGAAGGTAAAAATCCTGTTTTGAGGCTGTAGTTGAAAAGTGGTCCGCATAGGTCATCTTTCACACTATTTAGGAGGCATCCCCATGACATTTTTAGGGCCCAATGAGGCTGTGATTTTGGCCTTAGTGAGTATCTGCAGGACTTTCTCCAAATTAATAGGTGAGGGGCTATACTCTAAGGTATTTCATGGGAAGAGGTAGGGGTGGTGAGGGGTGAAGTCTTAGGTGAATTTGTCAGGAAGCAGATATGCTATGCCACTTGCTCAGTCTAGGTGGCATCACTGACCACCAGTTCATACTTATGTGTGCTACTTTTGAGGTTTTGGACACTGCTGTAGAAGATCTTGTGGTTATCTTTAGCCTATGAGGCCATCTTGACCTAGTAATTGACATTGTTGGACTTAATCAGTCATCTTATTTTCGTGTTTAGTTTAATTAGAGAACTATCATTATAAGAATTGCTCTTCCTGATTTTAGCCATACCCTTTTTCCTTTTATCTACCCTATTAAGGTTAGGATTCCACCATTGTGGTATGTTTTAGAAGGTCTCTGTGAACAGTACTGCATAGTTTGCTGTGAACTCGGGGTTGGGAGTGACATTGAATTTTGAGAAACTATCACTGAATAAGATGTAGTTTGCTTTGGAATAGTTTTTAACTGTTACAGGGCTTGTTGGGGTTACAGAGTTGATTTTTATTTAAAAGGAGACAGCTTTGTGCTCTGAACACAACACTGAGGATGTGACATTGGGAGAGAGGGCTACTGCAGTGCTCTCCCATATTGGTGAGTACCAGGTCCAACATGTTTGAACCTCTGGTGGGTGTGCTCACTATCTGGTCAAGGGTATTTGGGTTAATAAAATCCAGGAATCATTGCACCTGTGAGTATGAGGCAATGTATGTTTCTCAGTCTATAGAGGGGTAGTTAAAGTCTTCCATGAATGGGATACTTGGTTTAATAGTGAATGTCTCCAGTAGGTATAGGTATGAGCTATGAGATTCCAGGAACATAAAGGGTGACCTATATCTTGCTAGGATATGGTATGGGACTTTGTCTATGGTAACTTGTGCATGGATAAATGCCAGAGCATCATGCTATTTAACCAGCTTGACCATGTATTCAGAAGAGTGGCACAGGCTGACTATAACACCTTCAGTGGAGATGTAACTCCAGGACAGTGCAGTGATGCAGCGGTAACATTGTCATCTCACAGCAAGAGGTTCTCTGGTTCGATTCTCGGCTGGAGTGCTTTCTGTGTGGAGTCTGCATGTCCTCCTTGCATTCGTGTGGGTTTTCTCTGGGTTCTCCGGTTTCCTCCCATGTTACAACATTTCTCCCCAGGCCTCCACTGAAAATTGGCTTTGTTCCAAGTCAGACTTTCCCAGTAAAAAAATGTTAAATAAAATAAAAACTCTTACTATTACCCTTATAGAAGCTGTTCTGGTTTATAATGTAGTAATTGTAGCTCTTACATCCACTTTTGAAAAGAAAAAAAAGAATAAAGTATTCATATGTCCCCTTAAGTTCTTATTTGTGAGGGAAAAAAGACTGCAGCAGTCATATTCCTGTCCTAGATATACAAGAGACTACTGCAAGATTGCTTTTCATGGACTGTGGATACAGAATGCCAAAATCCAGCTCACTTCTGTCCCTTACTCTGAAGTACAAGGAGAAAGTCACTCATGCAAGACTAGGGCATAGGTAAAGTTGATGCAGTTCTTGCAGCCATATTTCCTCAGTCTGAGCAGCAAATAGCAATGGCATCAATTTCCCTTTGTATGATTAGTTAGTCAGATTTACAGTGGTGAACCTGTATTTACATGTCACACTTTGCCTTCTGAAGAGGTGGGATAGAACGCATTCATTTATTTCTGGTGATGCAGTTCATCTTGCAGTGGCCGTCTAAAATTACAATATCTGAAGGCAGTATACTTTAAAACAAAATATGGCATGATTTTCCAGTGAGTAACTAATTGAAGCCCATTCATTTAAGACTAAAAGACTGAATGTGCTTCCGAAGAAAGTATTGTGCATGAGGCAAAGCCCTCCAAACCACCCATGCAATGACTGTGCTCCCCATATCCCCTAATTTAACTACATTTAAGGGCACCAAACCACAGGGCTACATTATAAATAGTTATGTTACAAGCCCATTCAGCTTTTGGCATCAAATAGGCTTTGATGACATAATCATTAGGGTATCAGAGGAGTACTGTTTGCCTCTTATTGTTAAATCAGTAAGCTAAGGTGTCCTTAACTGTAATGTCTTTACTTCTATAAACAACTACGTATACAGAACACTAATTACCATTTACATGTCTGCAAAGGTTGAACAGGTAAGCCCCTGAAGTATAAGCAATATTTGCTTATGATACATGAAATGTTAAGATGCAAATGGAATGCATACAAATCCAGCTGAGATACAGTTAAGTGATTCTGCTGGGATCTGAAGTCGTATCCTTGAAATATTGTCCCATTATACTACCAGTTATACCAATAAACAGCTTGAATCCTGTTTGTCCCTTCAGCATCTTAAATTTTCTCAGTGTAAACCCCCCAGTGACCACATAAATACATACATGTTCATAGGAAATACAAAAGAGGGTGTGATTGTGTATTAAGGATAGTTACTGGATAATTTAGATGGGTTTAAGGCAATGAAGAGATGCCCAGGTCTCCAGTGGTGCAGCTGCTGTGTAATGGAATAGTATTCTAAAGGCCCTGGGTTCAAGTTCCATCTAAAGTACTTGATCCCTTCACAAGTGTGTTTGTATAAGGTTTATAAAATACACTTAATGACCTTCTGTTTTATGAGTGCCTTGGTGCCCCCCCCAATATTAACGGGGATCTAAACCATCTGTCTTTTATAGAGCATATAGTACCACATACTGGTATAAATCTGTGACTGATAAAACATAATGGAACCAATATGAGCTACATTACACTTGACATGGAAAACAACCTCTGGTTGACCTTTTCAACAAGAAGAAAATGACTATACAGTTTTCAGTGGCATTTTCCATCCTTATCTTTCAGTGGAAAACAGTGGTCCTTTGCAACAGCAAAGAGTTACTCTCAAATGATGCATTAGATTCTCTTCACCCCAATGGTTTAATTTCCTGGTAATATTTTGAACAATAATTTGTAGCTAATAGTTGCTTATTCCATACCCTGCACTTGCAAGGAAGCCTTTTGTTTTGAGCAGAAATGTGAACTTTTACTAAGAGAAACATTTGTGACTTATAATTGACACTATCTGCTTTCAGCATACTCTAAATAGCTACTTTCTGTATAATTTCTACCACCAGTTCATGATGTAGAGGGGCATAAGAAAGGCTTTTTATAAGACAGACATTTAATTTCATCATGCATTCTACTGCCTTAGTGTCTGCTTCAGATGAAGTCCTTTTACAGGATCTTCAATCTACTTCCTGAACAACTGTATAAAGAAGTTATGTACTCACCATAATGTTCCATCTGGGTAGTTGTACTTCATTTGTCGTCAACCTGTGGGTATTCGGATCTGAGACATCTGCTTCACCAGCTTCTGATCCGAGCTCCAAGCTCCTCCCCTTACCCATAATACCCCTCCATCTCCTTTCTTCCCTCAGATTGAGTTTGCTGCACCCTAACACAAGCCCGACCCAATAAGACCTTACCACAGCAGGTTATTCACCAACCTAACAATCATGAACAGGAGACCTGCAGAGGCATCTTCTCCTACATACCAGAGTAACAAAAATACAGATAAGGTCTTGGGGAAGGAGGGAGGGATGGTTGAAGACAAATGAAGTACAACTACTCAGATGGAATGTTATGGTGAGTACATAACTTCTTTATCTGAAGTAGTTGACTTCATTTGGTCATCAACCTGTGGGACAGAGTCCCCAGCTACCAAACACCTGGGTGGCCCTCATGGAAGGATATTCTGGAGCACCGCGGAGCCAAATGATGCTCTACCTCTAGATACCATGTCTAGTTTGTAATGTAAAATAAAGGTGTGAGATGAGGACCAAGTGGCCGCAGAGCAAATATCATCCAGAGACACCCTGGACCAAAAAGCTACAGAAGTAGCCATGGACCTAGTGGAATGTGCTTTCACCTGACCTGGAGGAGAAATGCCTTTGTCTGAGTACACCTTAAGGATGCACTGAGAAATCCATCGAGCAATAGTCACTTCGGAGATTGGTTTGCCTAGAAAGGGTTTAGCATATGAAACAAATAACTGAATGGACTTACAAAAAGCCTTAGTTCTGTGCAGGTAGAACCTCAACTGTTTGTGTACATCCAACAAATGTAACTTATATTCACTCCTGTTCTGGAAATTTAGAAAGAAAACAGTAAGGTTAATCATCTGGTTAATATTGTTTTCAGAAGCAACTTTTGGAAGAAAGGAAGGACTGGTACAGAGCGACACTCTATCCTTATGGGAGATCATATACGGAGCTTTGATAGATAACATTTGAAGTTCTGATACCCTCCTAGCTGAGGTGATAGCCACTAGGAAGGCCATTTTCCATGATAAAATGTGAAGGTCCACAGATGCTGTAGGCTAGAAAGGTGAAGACAACAGAGCCTGTAAGACAAAAGTGAGGTCACAAGGAGGAGTAGCATCCTTCACTGGCAGTCTTAAAAGAAAAGTACTGTTAATAAAGGATTTGCACAGTCTAGAAGAGGCTAATGAAACCATATTTTCCCCAGTATGAAAGTTGGAAATGGCAGCCAGTTGAACTTTTACAGTAGAAGAGCTAGTGCACTGATGAAATATACATGCCAAAAACAATACCAGAGCTGTGAAAGGATCCAAGTCCCTTTGAGAGGCCCAAATAGAGAAACGTTTCCATTTGCTACGGTAAAAGTTTCCTGGTGGACGATTTGTGAGTCGCCACCAGAATAGTCTTGACCAGTGAGGATAAACTGGGGGTTCTAGCTCTCAATGGAACTGGAGCAGCCAAGCAGTGAGCTTCAGACTGGCCAGGTTTGGATGGGGAACCTGGGGGGGGGTGAGAGATAAGATCCAGTATTGGATCCAAGATCCATGGCAGAGCTAGAAAATGAGATTAAAGGAAAGGAAAGGAAACCAGACTTGTCAAGGCCAGAATGGGGAATGAGGATCACAGTGCTCCCCAACCTGCAGACCTTCTGAAGAAATTTCAGTATGAGAGGTAATGGAGGGTAAGCATAGAGAAGACCGGGAGGCCAAACGTGGACTAGAGCATCCCTGGGGGTTTCCCACTGAGGGGGGATAAGAGCGAAGAATGCACTTCACTTTGTGTTGGAAGGAGATGCGAAGAGATCGCAGCAAGGCTAACCCCACTCTAGGAAAATCTGCTCCACTACAGAAGGATTCAGAGACCACTTGTAAGGCATCAGAATAGTCCTGCTCAGCTTGTCCGCTAGTATGTTGGACTGTCCTGGAATGTGCATTGCTACCAGAAAGCAGTTGGTGGAATTCACCCATTCCCACACTCTCATGGCCTCGCGACAAAGGGGGTAAGATCTGGTTCCTCTCTGATTGTTGATGTACCAGACTACTGACATGTTGTCTGACTGTATTGCAATAGTTCCCAGAGGGAGAAAGGCATGAAGGGCCTGCAACACTAAAAGGATCGCCCTCATCTCTAGGACACTGATATGCACATTGGAATCGTTCGGGGATCACGTGCCTTTGACTGTCCTTCCTGAGCAACGCCCCCCCCCACCCTACCTGGGAGGCATCCATGGTCACCATGGTTTGGGGAGGGGTTGCAATAAAGGGGCGTCCCTCGACCATGTCGGAGTGCATCCACCAGAGGCGAGATTCCCTGCAAGCCCTGCTTATATGTATCGGACGAGCAAATGGCAGGTCTAAGAGGGACCATTGGACTGCTAATGTTCACTGAATTACCCACATGCGAAGATGTGCACAGGGGAGAATCATGATAGTGGCTGCCATAGAACCAAGAGCTTGCAATACCACCTCCGCAGAGGGAAGATGAGGCTGAATAATAAGAGACACGTGGAGATGTAAGCTCCAAACTCTCCGGGGTGAGGAAGACCTTCATCTGGATGGTATCTAATCTTACTCCAATTAATTCTAGAATTTGAACCGGGTTCAGAGATGATTTGTTTGTGCTGACTGTGATCCCCAAGTGACTGGTTAACCTCAGGAAACAGTCTCTGGCTTGACAAAGTAGGCACTTGGTGGTGGCAGCAAGGAGCCAATCATCCAGGTATGGGAAGACTTGCATACCCTGAAGACTCAGGTGAGCTGCTACAACTGCCATTACTTTGGTGAACACCCTGAGGGCTGTGGTGAGACCTAAGGGGAGGGCATGGAACTGATAATGATTAACTCCTAGCCGGAAGCGGAGAAACCTCCTGGAACGTCTGTGCATCTTTATATGATAGTACGTGTCCTGGAGGTCTATCGAGCACATCCAATTGTTCTCCTGCAGATTGGGCAGGATGGATTTCAGAGTGACCATCCGGAACGTTCTTTGGCAAAATTCAGATTCAAGTTGGAAAGATCAGGAATAGGTCTTAGGTCCCTCGTCTTTTTGGCACTAAAAAGAACCTGGAATAAATGCCCAATACAGATTGATCTGGGGGGACGGGTTAGATGACTCGCTTCTTTAGCAGCTTTTCTATTTCAAGTGTTGTAACCTCCCTTTGCACGGGTGGAACGTCTGAGAAGTGTTTTGGGGAATAGGTGGTGGTATGAAGGGAATGGAATATCCTCTGGATATGATGTGTAGCATGCAATGGTCTGTTGACATGGACTCCCACACCACTAGGTGCAACAAAAGACGACCCCCGACTGCCTCCAGAGATGAGCAGTCGGACAACCGCTCAGGGCTGCTGTGCGGGCCTGTCCAAGAAAGGTTCTTGAAACCCAAAATTCCTCAGACCCCCTCTGCCTCTGGGCCGGCGTCTATTGTAACCCCCCTCTGGCTCTGGGGGAAGATGAGTCCTGAGTGTCCTGGGAGTACGGAAACTTTCGGAACCACATCTTCTTTTGCCCTCGCTGATTACTCGAGAAGGATCTTTGAGGGGCAGAGATGCGGATCCCGATGGCAGATAGCGTCTTCCCATCCTTCTCACTCTGGACCAGTGTCTCACGTACAGTCTTCCCAAATAGAGAAGAATCATCATAAGGGGCATTAGCAAACGATGCCTTGAAGGGTTCCATACACTGACATAGCTGGAGCCAGGCGTGACGCCTCATGGCAATGCCAAAACTGGCAGCCCTCGCAGCTCCTTCAGTGGTATGCGAAAGGAGGCACATGGACATGTTCAAAACTGCTTTGAGAGTGGACATCCATGCGGAGAATGCTTGCTTATCATCTGGTCGACATGGACTCCATGGGTGACTCAACCACCTCCTTGACCAGGTCACGCTGCAGTTGGATAATGTGGACCAAATAATTCAGCGCCCTTATAGAAAAGGTAGCTGAAGCATAAATCTGCTTCCCCAGATGGTCCATTGTCCTGGACTCTCAGTCCAGAGGATGAACTGTAGAACTCTCCTGAGCCAGTTTTTTCTTAGTGGCGGCTGCCACCATGATAGCATCTACGGGGATCCCTTACTCCAGCTGGTCTTATCAGAGAGGTGACTAAAATTTTATCAGGATGCTTTGGAATAGGCTCCATGGTGTCCGGTTTCTTACCTGCCTGTATAGTAATAAGTTCAACTAAAGGATCCATGGGAGGGGACACTAGGAAGTAGATGGGCCCATGCTGAAAGCCTCCAGGAACACAGACTCATCAAAGAAAGGTTTAGGGGTGGACCAGCCCCGCATTTGGTGAAGGAGTTCCATGATATCTCCAAAGGAGACATCATGGGTTGGTAATCTGGGGGAGCCTTCCCCTTCCTCCAAATCGGTGTCCTCGGTGGGGGACTCTGGGGAGGAGTCCAGGTGCCTTCCTTTTGCACATCCATTTCTGAGGAACGTCTTTGGTGGGACTCTCCGGAGCGCACTTGCAAACAGGGGGTTGCTCTCCAGTGGGTGCTGTCTGGGGCTAATCAAGCACAGGCTGTCCCCTACGAGGGCGGGATGGTTGGAGCTGTACCCAGAACTGAGGGAGTCAGGGCAGAATTGAATATGAAATGGTCAGAGGCCTCGACCCCATAAAGAAGACCCTCTCCACCACGTTGAAGGCCAAGGGAGAGCAGGCACCCCCAGAAACAAAGGAGACATCCTCCTTGGGACCAACAGGGGAGTTGGAGCAGCGTCCACTGGTGCTGAAATGCCGAGGGGAAGGCTGCGCTCTGAGAAAGTTGGAGCCAACAGCACCCCCTCGGATCTAACGCCGAGGCTATGGCTCTGACAGTTCAGATCCGACATGCTCAAGGCCATGGCTGGAGTCGAGGTACTAGGTACCGTCGGTGACGGCCCTCCAACTCCAAGGGCTCTCAGATCCAAGGACTACAAAACCAAGGGTCGCATTGGAGAAGGAGAGATGGGGGCAAAGAAGGGCTGAGAACCCCCCCCCCCCGCTCCAGAGGGAGAGGAGACTGGCAAAACCCCATCTGGATCTGGGTGCGGATAAACTTCTGCATCATCCTGTCCATCTCTGACTCTGAAAGACTGTGAGTGGACCACAATGAGGAAGCCACTGACACTGGCTGGGAGTGCCTGTGAGGAGTCTGAGACACCATTGGCTCTGGGGAAAACATTGTGGAATGGAGCCGAGGGGTGCTGGGCCTTGGAAGAGTTCTAGTTTTGGCTGGAGGCCCTGACTGTTCCAAGCAGTCAAGGGACCGCTTTTTGGGCTTATCCTTCTGCCTTTTATCTGAATCCAAAGGCCTGGAAATGGGGGTATGAGGCCTGGAGGCCTGAGAGGGCGAAGAGATGGTAGCAGCCGCTACCAGTAAAGACGAGGTAGGGACAGCCATCCCCAAAGCTGGCAAGAGCCCTTTCATTACCAGTTTAGCCCTCCTGTCTTTGAGGGCTCTGGAATTAAATCCCGTGCAAATAGTGCAGGCTGTAGACAGGTGAGGCACACCCAAGAAAACAACACACAGAGTGTGGCCATTGGCCGGTGACAGCTTATGGCCACACTCTGCACATTTCCTGAAGACAGGCTTCGAAACATCAGCCATGTCTAAGGAAGGCCTGAGAAAATACACACATGCACAGACTAGACTAACTGAGGGGAATAAGAAGGGGGCACAACAGACTAACAAAATATCTTTTTTTTTTTTTTTTTTGACCTATGACGTAGACATGAGTGTAAGGGAGGAAAAATAATAATATTAGCCGAAGCTAAGTACACAAACGCTGATCACTTACCCAAAAAACACTAACTCACTTGGAGCTCGAGACCACGCTGCTGGCATGGAAAGAGGCAAATGAGATCTGAGGGTAGGAAGGAGATGGAGGGGTATTATGGGTAAGGGGAGGAGCTTAGAGCTCAGATCAGAAGCTGGTGAAGCGGCCGTCACGGATCCGAATACCCACAGGTTGATGACCAAATGAAGTCAACTACTTCAGATACACTATTCATCACTCTTTAAATCACAAAGTCTGGTTATATCAGGACAGGAATTTAGAAACATTTTAATTTTCCATTTACATTCAGTAACTTAAGAATGCATCTTATTTCCTTCTACTATTAAGGAATTGCTAGGGGTTTCTCATGGTATAGCTTATAAAGCATGGTGGGGATTCATAATCAGTATCTGCAGTTGTGCAGAGCGAGTTGGCAGTCCACCTCCCATTGCCTAATGTGTCACTCTGAGCAAGTCCCTTCAGGAGACATGCTCCTGGGTTACCCTTGAGAAGGTTCACTATGAAATTTCAAAACTCCAAAATCTCGAGTTTCAAAATATCAGGTTCAGAATCTAGAAATTGTGACCCCCCCCCCAAAACACCACCAACACAATAAAATGTGTTTGCAGGGGGGCAAAACCCCTGCGCCCCCCACAACTTAAATATACCAACTCAGAGATTGCACTACAGCAAGGACAAGGGAAATATCCTGGTCTGCGCTGTATGCCGATCTCCATTCAGGATTTCAAAGTTTTGAAACTTCGAACATATGATCTTCGATCACATGAAATTTGAAGTTTTGAGCTTTGAAATTCTGAAGAGATCCCGTTAACAAAAATGTAAAATGAAAAAAAAAGTAATAAAAAAGAACCTGTGTATTACTGCATACCTGAAGGAGTCCAGGTACGCAGTAGGAATATTAATGTGAATGCACAGCATAGTCTGTGATAAACAAACATGCACCATGGAATACACTCTGGATTAGTAGCTGGGATTTACAAGCATACAAGTGCAGTTGTACTACAACACCATCTACAGCAAAGAAACCAATGTCTAAGCTGTCTACAGATCACCATCGGTGTTCCCCAATGAAAATTACTTAAACACCTCTGGAGTATTAAATGTCAAACCAAATACCTTCTTGTTGGGCAAGTTCATAGGTATATACTAGGCTAATGATCTCTAGGGCCCTTATAAGCCGACTTCATGCAACCCAAATGTGACCCACAAATTTGATTTATATAAGGGGTGATTTACTGACTACCTCTGTCCATCAGAGACATAGGCTCCAGAACAGGAGGGATGAATTTATGATTAGGTTTATAGGCTAATGACCACTAGGGCCCTTGTAAACCTAGCTGTGTGACCCAAATGTGACCAACAAATTTGATTTATATAGGTGGTGATTTACTGACTGACTCTGTCCTTCAGAGACAGAGGATCCAGAACGGGGTGAATTTCTGATTACCCATCCATTGTTCCATGTTGCTCTTAGAAAGGGATAGGGAGGAAGTCTGCTTCACATGGATGGAGACCCTGTTCCAAAGAATGGGAATTCACTGAGAAACATACCTATCTCCCCAACACATCCTATTTATGTTGCTAGCAAGATTTAGGTCTTTTAGTCTAGTAGTTCTGATGCTGTTTGTTTTGTGGATGTGCAAAAGGTTAGTCAAAACAGTGTCCAGGGATGCCCTGTATGCCAGGCAAAGATCACTTCTCAGAAGTCTGTATGATACCGAGTAACAACAATGAGTTGAGGTGATCAGGGTAGGACACTGTGTTTACTCCCTGTATTTTTTTTTTGTAAGGAACCTTTGTGGACATTCCAGTTGCTGCATTTGTCTGGTCAGGTATATACTGAAGGGGGTATTATACCCTATGATGGGTCTGATGAGGGCCGAATACAGTGGTTTGATGATCTGTTTGGACCTCGATGCCATGCCCTTCCTTATAAGTTGAGCAACATAGAAGGATTCTCTTACTACCTTGGATACATGCTGGTTGAAGGCTAAGTTTCTATCTACATGACAAAATGATTGACTTCAACAATTGGCTAAGCTTCTGGTGTCATTCTAAGGGGGATCCAGTATCTGCCTGGGGCGACATGGTCGACAGACCACGATGCTTTGCCAGAGATGGCCTGCACCTGTCACCCCTGGGATTCCGGATACTGGCTAAGGCTCTTGCCGCCCCTATAGTGCCTTTTTTAGGCAAGTTTCAAATGACAAATTCACCACTGTAACAGGAACAGGCAAGCAAAAACTGAGGGTAATGCTACTCAATGCTAGAAGTCTAAATCTCAAAATGCACTCACTCGAGGCACTCCTTAAAATGGAGAACATCGATATCTGTACAGTGACTGAGACCTGGTTCAAGGCTCCAGAGAGCACCCCTGCATTACCAGGCTATAACTCATACCACACTTTTCGGCCACCTAGCCTGGACCGGAACACCAAAGGTGGAGGTGTGTCCATATTCATTAAGGATATCCACACCTCCAGGCTAGTTGCTCAGCATAATGCATCTGAGGTTATCCAAGTGTAACAAACTCTAGGAAAAACTGCAATCTAAATTGTAGATTGCTACAGATCCGCCACCATGCCCCAGGATTCCCACTCTTCTTTTCTTGATATACTGAAAAATATTAGGGTTCAACCAAACACCCTAATAATGGGCGATTTCAACTACCCCACCATTAACTGGGAAAACTACTCATGTACCAACTCCTTCGCTCAACGCTTTCTGGAATTCATAAATTCCAATTCCCAGGATCAACTTATCCACACCCCCACCAGAGGCAACAATATCCTAGACCTAGTCATTACCAGCATGAGTGGAAGTCAACTCCTCGTTGATTAGATCTAACCATAAGCTAATTACCCTATATATCCATGTCCAGCCCCCACCCCCCATTAAGGAAACCACGATAAAAAATTTCTCCAAAGCCAACTTTATGCTTCTTAAGATAGAAGTGGTGAACTTCATGACACCCATGCAGATGGACAATACAGTTATGACTGCTGAACCCTACACAAATGCACTCTATAAGCACTTACACAAGTGCATGGATCGGACTATCCCAAACAGAACCAAGATGCTATCTTCCAAAAAAAAGGAAGCCAATCTGGTGGTCCCCTGCCATAAACAAACTCTACAACAGAAGGATGAAACTGTTGCAAAAGAGAGTAAAATCCCAGGAGTGGAGGAGCTCCCTGGTCAGACTTGGTAAGAAGCTGAGATCTCTTATAAGATTCTCCAAAGCCAGCTACGAAAAAAAATCGCCACTGATTTTAGGGACAACCACAAAGCATTCTATAGCTATGTCAAGAATGTCAATGGCAACACCCAAATCTGCTCTGAATTACAGCACAACGGCATGAAAATTACAATATCAACTGATATTGCCAACATCCTGGCAGATAGGTTCAGTGCTAAGTTTACCCCTCTCTCACCCCCTAAAGGGCCCATATCTATACAGGAAGAATGCAGAGTCCCTGTAATCACAACTACGCAGGTAAAAGCTGCACTCTCTAAAGCCAAAAACACAGCATCCATGGGACCGGACAACATCCCAGGCAGCGTTTTACATGAACTTCATAACGATCTTGCTCCCCACTTATGCACCATGTTCAATTATAGCCTCACGTCAGGCTTTGTGCCCATTGAATGGCACACAGAAACAGTTATCCCACTCCACAAAGGGGGAGCCACCACTGATCCCGGGAACTATCACCCTATTAGCCTGATGAACCTGGTTTGCAAGGCCATGGACCGTATCATCATGTAACTCATAAACCAAGACATTGGTAACCTCCAAACTCTGGACCCCCACCCAGTTTAGGTTTGTGAAAGGCAGATCATGCCTCCTAAACCTGATTGACTTCTTTGAGGCAGTCTAGAGAGAAAAAACACTCTTGCAGGTCCAGCCCCTTCAAACTCCTGGATTCAAACAAATGGATGCAAGGATCTTTGTAATCCACAGGTTATGTTGTAAGACAAAACTCCAATGAACGAAAAAAACAAACTGAAATTTTTTTATTAAGCTTAAAAACAAGCTTTTCGTCAGTGCTCTGCACCAACTTCCTCAGAAAACAAACAGCACTGAACATATACTCATCAATCTTCTAACTGAGAAAGTTGATCACCTTTCACAGCAAATTGATGGGCTTTCACAAATCAGCCCTTTGAGTCCAACAGTGCACCCCTTCAGTGGATTACCAATGGAATCTCCAACTTTGTTATCGGCTAAAGGAACCGGAGTTGGCCCGAGAGTTGTCACTATCGGTAACAAGGCTTGTCATTATTACCAGTATCTTCCCCTATATGGAAACTGAAGGGGCGATTCAACCAATTGTTCAAGTTTAGATCAACATAGCCCCTCCTCGGTGCTTCCGTTTCACTGGGAATGGCTAAAGAGGCTTCACTTTTCTCACCTGGACTTGTATGGCCTCCCAGAATATCCTTAGACTTGCCACTGCTTTCTATGTTATGTAAAGCCTTGTTACCGATAGTGACAACTCTCGGGCCAACTCCGGTTCCTTTAGCTGATAACAAAGTTGGAGATTCCGTTGGTAATCCACTGAAGGGGTGCACTGTTGGACTCAAAGGGCTGATTTGTGAAAGCCCATCAATTCGCTGTGAAAGGTGATCAACTTTCTCAGTTAGAAGATTGATGAGTATATGTTCAGTGCTGTTTGTTTTCTGAGGAAGTTGGTGCAGAGCACTGACGAAAAGCTTGTTTTTAAGCTTAATAAAAAAATTTCAGTTTGTTTTTTTTCGTTCATTGGAGTTTTGTCTTACAACATAACCTGTAGATTACAAAGATCCTTGCATCCATTTGTTTGAATCCAGGAGTTTGAAGGGGCTGGACCTGCAAGAGTGTTTTTTTTCTCTAGTTTGTTTTTTGTTTCTTTGAGGCAGTCACCAAGGCTGTAGACGAGGGTAATGTGGTTCACACAGCCTATCTTGACCTCATCAAGGCTTTCGACACCATCCCCCATTCTGGAATTATAGCTAAACTCACTAAACTAGGTATAAACCCTACGTCACAAGATGGGTTGCCAACTGGCTCACTGACAGAACCCACACTGTAAAAGTTGCAGACTCCAAATCTGACTTCAAACCAGTGACAAGTGGAGTACCACAGGGTTTAGTCCTGGGACCTCTCCTGTTTGGTATCTATTCTGATCATGTCTAAATAACTAAATCTGTCTGTAATTTTTCTTTGTGGAGCTTTTCTCCCCGGGCCTCTGCTGAAAAAGGGCCTTTTCGGCTCAGTCAGACACCCCCGGTTAACAAATGTAAAATAAATAAATACATTTCTCTGAAGTACAGGCTAACACATAAGGTCTTTGGCTAACGAAGTTCGCAGATGACTGCAATCTAGGAGCCATAGTAGAAGTCCACAAATGATGTGGACATCCTACAGAAGGGCCTCACTGAGACAGATGCCTGGTGTCAGAGCCATGGCCTCAAGCTCAGTGCCAAAAAGTGCATTGTCATCCCCTTTGGTAAAAACTCAGTACCCATGAACTACAGCATACACGGCAGTCAACTTAATGCTGAATTTGTGATAAGAGAACTTGGGACCCAGCTGGACACTAGTCTCTCCTTTGATAATCACATCACCACAGTAGTCAGGAAATCCTTCTACATGGCACACATCATCACAAAAGGGTTCTCGTCCAGGAAAAAAGAGGTCATTGTTCCCCTCTACTCGACACTCATTATACCCATTATAGAGCACCACGCCCCTTTTGGAATGTACCTCAAAAGACATCTGCAGCAGCTGGAAAGGCCACAGAAGTACCTCACAAAGAGGATTACTGGCCTCAAACAGATGCCCTACACTGACCGTCTCAAAAAACTCCAGCTTTACTCCGTAGCATATCACCTACTCCGAGATGATCTCTGCCTAACATATAAAGCTACGTCAAACCCAGAGCTGTAAGACATGCTACACCTAAAGAAATCCCAATCCCTCCGAGCTACACGCTCTACGGACCTAAACCTTGTCACCACAATAAATAGGACAGGCTGGAGGGATGGATTCCTGTCCCAGAGACTTCCCATACTCTGGAACAAGCTACCCATCTATGTCAAGCAAAGTTCCTCATTAGCACTCTTCAAGAAAGATCTTGATGAGTGAATGGGAAATAGGAAATACTCCCCGGGGATCACTTCTGTGGCTCTGCTCGACAGGGGCACAGGAAAATAACTTTCTTGGGTGGTGTAAGCCAGGGAACCTTGTTGGCTAGGTTTACTTAGGCCCTTGGGCCAATAGCCTAGTACCTACCTATGAACCTATCAGTTCCCAGATCCCTGACTAGTGAATCAACTTTTAAGGGTGTTTTATTAATAATATAGTAAATCAGGGTAGTAGACCTCCCAAAAGTTAACATAATGCATTTTTTGGTATTGAGTTTTAAGCCATTGCTTTAGCACCAAGAGTTTGTCTGAATTAGCTCTTCCTGGAGGGTGTTCTCATCTTGGGGGCATTCAGTGACTGCTCCCAGTTTGCAGTCATATGCAGTCTTGGTCATTCACAAGCCTTTGACATTGGCTTCGACATCTGAGAAGTAGATGTCAAAGAGAAGTTGGCCCAGCACAAAACCATCAGGGACTCCACTGGTGAACAGCCTCTTTGTGGAAAAAGGCTCACCATTCCTAACCTCTTGGTTCCTATCAGAGAGCCGGCTGGCTATCCAGTATGTTATAAAGGGGTTTTACCAAGTTACCTAAGTTTGTTGACAATGCCCAAATGGGGTACTGTATCAAGTGCTTTAGCCAGATCTAGGTAGGCAGTATGCACAATTTTCCCCTCATCCATTGCCTTAATGACCATTTCAAAGAAGACCACCAGATTCAGTAAGCATGATCTCCCTTTGATAAATCCAAACTGGGATGGATCCAGTGTCTGGAGGTATCCTTTGTCCTTGTTGATAATTTCCATGATAATTCCTTCCATGGCTTTGCAAATAAGACTAGTCCGAGTAATAGGTCAGTAGTTTCCAGGATCTATTGAAGGTCCTCCCTTATGAAGGAGGATGACCGTTGCAGTCCTCCATTCATGTGGCACAAAGCCTGTTTTAAAACTATAGTTAAATAATGACTCCAGGGGTCCTGATAAGTCATATTTTAGATTATTAAGGAAGCTCCTGAGATATTATCAGGGTCCACTGATGCCCTGTTCTTGGCTTTAGTAAGTGCAGCCAGTACATGCACCCTAGTTATAGTTGGAGAGGTTATGTTTGAGGGTATTTTTGAGTGGATGGTTGGGGGGTGTAAGAGGGTGGTAAAAATGTAACTGAATTTGTCTGCTAAAAGGCTTGCTATATCATCAGACTCATTGAATGTAGCATCATTAACCACTAGTTTGGCACATTGCTTTGTGCTGCCCTTGAGGTTTCTGACATAGCTGTAGAAGGCCTTATGATTATCTTTCACCAAGAAGGCTGTCTTTAACTTCAAATTTGGCATTGCTTGACCTAATTAGCCCTCATGTTGCCTATTTACTTTGATGAGAGAGTTTCTGTTTTCATCAGAATTACCCTTCCTGGCCTTTGCCATAAGTTTTCCCTTTTGTTGTATATCCTATTTAATTTGGGATGTCACCAGAGTGGTTTGTTTCTAGGGATAGTCCTGGGCTTATTTCTGGTAGGTACAGCAGTCTCTATGCAGCCATTAACATGGTTATACAGAGTTTCTCAGAGCAATTCAGCATAGGCTGCTGTGTTCTCTGGATGTGAAGGGGCATTGAATTTTGACAATCTATCACTTAATAAAAGGTAATTTGCCTTGGAATAGTTCCTAAATGATCAATAACCTAAGCATTGATTGACATATGTAATCCTCTAAAAATAGATATGCTGAGCATTTCCTAGACTTTGGTAATGCCAATGTACTGGAGCAAATTGTAAAAGTACCGGTAAGAGTTTCTAATATCACTGACCTGGACCTAACCAAACTACCACTTGCCTCTAATCCACCTCTCCCCATATCTCCTAATTCATAGTTAAGTCAAACACAGATCAATAATTTTCTCCACCAGGCCTAGTCATACCACTTAACCACCAAATGAGACCATCTTTAAGACTTCTGGGCAAACTTAAAAGAACTGCACAAAATTTCCAACAATCTCCTACAAATGGGCACAAGTAAAAAGGCTGCCATACTCCCATCTGACTTTTACTCAGCTGCATAGAAAAGTCATCACCCATTCACCCTAAATCTAATGGTAAATTCAGAGGGGAGAAAACTCTCTGGTGGAACTCCTGCATTAATAAACTGTATAACAAAAGAAGGAAAATAATGAAAAATTGTAAAAAAAAAAAAAAAAAAAAAAAAAAAAAAAATATCCCCCCACATTAGGACCACAACACAACATGACAGCAAGGAATTTAAGGGTACTATTAGAAAATGTAAAACAGTGTACACGTTTAAGATTGTTACAGATTCTAAAGAAAAATACAGATCTTTCTTCAGTTATGCAAGGAAATTAAGGGATTATGTCCAATAATGCACTGTGCTCGGCCATAATAATAATACCATACATTCTGATCCCGAGAATATAGCCAGTTTATTAACAAACAAGTTTAGCGCTGGGCTTACCTACACTGTTGCTCCTCCCCTGAAATAACCTTAGAAAAGTCCTAGAATTCATATCAAAGGCTAAGAATAATACCTGTTTGGGATCAGACAAACATACTCAGCTGCATTGTCATCAATTCCAAGTAGACATTATCAGCTCTCTACTTAAATTATTCAACATCAGCAGTCTACTGAGTTTGTGATTGATGCCTGGAGAACAGGCACTGTGACTGCTTTACACAAGAGTGGTCTCTCTGTAGACCTAGATAATTATAGACCCAAAAGTCTCAAAAGCCTTGAATACAAAGCTATAGAAAGTATCATCACAGAACTTAATTGATTTAAAACCCATTCACTTTCGTTTTGTGAAGGACAGATCTTGTTTCCTAAACCTAGTAAGCTTCATTGGAAAGCTTACAGAGGCTTGGGACTGTGGTCAGTCTATGCACTGTCCTTTTCTCAACCTGGAAAAGGCTTTTGATACTATCCCTCATGCTGCAGTTAATGAAAAATTAAAATCACTTAATGCAAACTTCTACTTTGTTTGCTGGATTCTAAACTGGCTATCTAAGAGATCCCAAGCTGTGTAAATTGCTGTTACCCTTTCTAAATGTAAAATTGTAAATCGTGGATACCAGAGATTAATGCTGCCCCTACTGCTGCTTGACATTTAAGTTAGTATCCAAGAAGTGCAGTTGAACAGGTTTGTTGGTGACTGCCAGCTAGGCTAGTCTAGTTTCCACTTGTCCACTGATACTAAACAAAACCCTTCTTGAGCTTGTTGTGTCTTTCGGCTTTTCCCGGTTAGGGGTCGCCACAGCGGAACTCTGGTCCACTAATGATTGGCAGTAGATTTTTCATGAATGCCGAGGCCAGCTTGACGTTCAACCTTCAATAAAGGCACACCCATTATGCACGTCTTTCGAAAGCCCACCCAACCGTGGGGAGGACATGCAGACTCCACACAGAAGGCACTCCCCGCACTCCAGCCGAGAATCGAACGGGAACCTCTTGCTGTGAGGCAACAATGCTAAATACAAAAAAAGTGCAATATAGTAGTGTTTGGCTAAAACGCTGCTTCCTCCTCAGATGCTATAAATGGTATTTCTCTTCAGACAGACACAATTATGAGAAACCTGGGTACATTTTTTGATAACTCTTTCTCATTTGATCATCATACTTCTATCTTTCTCATTTGATCATCATACTTCTATCACAATCAGGCAATAATTCTATCTAGAGCAGTTAATTTCCAAAGGAATATCTTCAAGATCTAAAGAAGTCATCCTAAACTGCACTTGTCCCTTGTTAGTCCCATCATGGAATACAATGCTGTCTTTGGTATGCGCAAATCAATCATATTACTTAACTGAAAAGGACCCAGAAATATATAACAAAGAAAATTAAAGTCATTCAGTCATACGACTATCCTTGGCTGTTTCATGGTGACCTGTGTCTCACTTCTTGAATCATAAATTTACTTTACATGGTCGGCATTTCAGAAAGCGGAAGACCATATGGCCAAGACCACATGATTGACTTTTGAAATGTCGATTGTAAAAACAAACAAAAAAACACAACAATCACTTACCTTCACATTGCTAGCAGGGGGGCAAGCCCCCCACACCCCCAGAACTTAAATATACCAACTCCGAGATCGCACTACATTGCGGAAGATCGAAATCTTTCTATTCCGCACTTTATGAAATGTCGACCATGTGAAGGGGCCTGTGTATATGTGTGTGTGTGTGTGTATTTGTGTGTATATATATATATATATATATATATATATATATATATATATATATATATATATATAATTTGGCTTCCTGCTGCCTACCATCCAACAGCTCCTTGTGATCTATTAGCCTATTCATTCCCTGTGAGGTGACAGCCAGTTATAGAACTATCATCCAGGAAGCCATTAGGGTATTTTTCTGTACGTGGCCTAAACTCATGTGGTGGTGACATGGGCCTTCACATAACCATGGAGGAACCATCTATTCCACTAATATGTAGTGTACTCTCCATGGCATGCCTCCACAAGAGCTACCCCATTGACATGGGTAGACCCACCCACTTCCCTTCTCCCCAGGGTCTGTTCTCAAAGGAGTGGCCTACACCACTCCCCAGGAGCACCAGGTCACAGGGGAGGGGGGGTCATTATTTTATTTTACTTTTATTTATTTATTTATTTATTTATTTAACATTTGTTTACTGGGAAAGTCTGACTTGGAACAAAGCCAATTTTCAGCTGAGGCCCAGAGAGAAACGCTCCAGACATATATCTTTGTAACGTGGGAGGAAACTGGAGTACCTGGAGAAAACCCACATGAATGCAGGGAGGACATGCAGACCCTGAATAGAAGGTACTCCGGCTGAGAATTGAACCAGAGAACCTCTTGCTTTGAGGTGACAATGCTAACATTGCACCGGCCATTACAGCTCTACCTCCCAGGTGAGCACACTGATGTGAGTCATGTGTCTGTTGACCATTCCGCCCTAGCTCTTCCAACTTTTTGAGCTGATTATAACAACATTAAGCATAACAATTTACAGTACCAAACAGGCATACCTGAGACACTATACCATTGTATATTATGCTATTGTATCTCTGACACACTACTCCACTGAATGATTTCTTGTTACTAACTGCCAAAATGTGTTACTAAGTGATCCTGTTAGCTTTATAACTAACCTGAAATGTGGTAATATGTGTTACTATGTGATTTATTACTATAATTTCTCTGATTGTTTTACTATTGTTTAAAGTACTGACTGTTATGTTATTTTGTGGTGCTTCTCCCTCCGGGCCTCCACTGAAAATGGGCAAACTTACCCAGTCAGACTTCCCCCGGTAAACAAATGTTAATTAAATAAATAATTGAGACTTGCTGGAGGAATAGTTTCATAACTTAATCTATTCCCAGGCCTTTAAGGCTAGTTGTGATGACTGGATGAGTTGACACAGATTTACAACACGGTTGTCATGTATGACCCTACATGATTTGGGAGGTGAGCACTATTAGACACTTGAAAATGGTGAGAAGAACTGTTAAGTGTGTCTACTTAAAGGTGCATATGGCTAAGCATCCTGTAGTAGCTGAGTTTGTTTGCCTGGTATTGTTACTATATTCCTAAAATGGTGATGTTTTCATCAACATAATAGAACTGCCCAATAACAGCATCATTAGCTGGAATGACACCACTTGAGACTTGTATATTATAAAGGGATGAAATGCCACATCTCTCACTGAGGTGTATAATCCATGCAAAAACACTTCCACAAGCAGCCTCAGCCTGCTGCCAGCACAGTGACAATGACAGTGTTGAGTCCCTACTGATAGGAAGTAGTCTTCAATCTATTCATTTTATATTCACCAGAACTTTATGAAATGGACTCTGCCATCACTGTGGAGCACAGCAGGCCATAGATGCACTGCCACAAACAAAGGATTCTACAACAAACGGTTAGAACTTTACAATATTCTTACTACATGCATACCTTGGTGTTCTTACATGTCACAACATCACTTCATGGCGCATATAGCACTATTATGGTACATTGTGCTATGTGCACTATGAATAGCTAGTAGAGCAAAGGGTGTGCAGGGGAAGAGGGCTGGCAGTGGTGTTCAGAGGCCTCATTGCACAATCTTCAGTTAATTGTGAGGTACTTCACTGTACAGAGAGCAAAGCATGGTCTAAGGTACTGTGCTGTATTGTTGGCATGTGGGTGAGACTACATTGTTCACCTGTAATGTGCAGCTCATGTACTGGACATGGCCATTGAAAGTGAAGCTGCTGTTCTTATGTGCACTGAGGAACTATAGAGAAATAGGGGTTTATGGATCATGCTGCATTTGTGGTCATGTGCCAAGTTCACTGCACAAATCCCACTTATGGGACTGCACTCTATGTTTTTGAATATGGTGACATGAATGCCCTTAATGTATAGCTTACTAAATTTAGTCAAATTTGAAAAGTGATATAAAAGTTGCTATCAAAACCTAAAATCTTCTAGGCATCATATTCACAAGACTTTATCTTATGTTTTACCCTCGTCATAGATATGTACAGATCCTGATCTCTGAATAATCATATATAGTGTAAGATACAATGAAGAAAGCTTTCACAACAGTGATGTCTTGTCAGTGTGACCAACATTCATTTTCTAGATGGAGTTTTTTTTCTGTGAAGATCCTTTTGGTATTATAATTGAAACTGATCAGATCTGGATTACAAATAGCTACATAACTGAAACTGATCAGATCTGGATTACTAACAGCTACATAATTGAAACTGATCAGATCTGGATTACTAATAGCTACATAATTGAAACTGATCAGATCTGGATTACGAATAGCTAACTTTAATATGCAGGATATGACGTGGTTAGCAATGGTAATGCTTGTCATTCTGTTCAGCAGTGTTCCTTGTCTGCCAGACTCAGTTTTTTTTCTATTTAGAAGATTCTGCATGTTGAGAGACTTTTCTTTAAATGTATTAACTGCTCATACATAGTACAGCCTATGTATCATAGAACTATCACTGAAGACTTTCAGGAGATTTTGCATCCGGCTTGGTTTCCAGCTTGGTATGTTGCTCCTTTTTGATTGGCTGCCATTACATTATGTGGCTATAAGTTTTCTCATCAAGTTCCCTTCAGATTAATCTCTTCATCAGATCCTGCCTGCCAGGGAAAAAGAAAAGGCATAAGGGGCAGCTACAATTCATTTGGAGTAATGCAATAATGGAGTGCATAGTGACTTGATACAAATAGCAGCATAGAATGTATTGCACTCTTCAAGAACCTTTCTCAAAGTTCTGCTCCAGTTGTAACTTCTGGCTTGAATGCATTATTCGTAAAGGAATCTCAGTATTCCACAGGGAATCTAGTCATCTGAGAAGGGTCTAACATTTTGTTTGCCTTGTACATCCTAAGGCCTGGTATTCCACATCAGGCTGAGGCACCTATTTCTCTTTCTCTACTCCTTTCAGTATTTATTTGCTTATGTTTTGCTTGTTGAGAATAGAGTATGTACCATTCTCAGCAAAAAGCACCCAACCCATGTATAAAAATGCAACATAAAAATTACTGATATTTGCCTGTAATTAATATAACTTGGAATACAGTGGTATCAACAAAAAAGTTCAAGCCGAGTAATACAACTGAGGTGCCATGTAACAAGTTCTGACTTATCTTAAAACATTCATTGTTCTTTTAGTGTCAACACACTGTTATAAGTTTACTGCTAAAGTTATTTGCATTAGAGAGTCTTATTATACCACCGTATGGGCATATTAAGACTATGGTGCCCATTGGATAGGGGATTCTGTTAGAAGCTGACAATGAAATTTTGAAGGACATGGTGTTAAGATAGAAGGTTTGGGTGAGGGCATGCAGGGTTAAACACTGCTGTATAATGAAAATAAGAGATATAAAATGTAAATGTGAAGACAAAGGGTGGTATTCATGGAAACACACTGCACTTCTGTGCAAGCCTTGCACAACTGAGTGGCACTATGCAATAATGTACAGGAGTATTAAATATCCAAATGAAGACATGGAGTATTTCATTGCACTTTGGAGTATTTAAATGGTCAACTATACAAGAAAGCATAATTGTGCATTGAAACTGTGTGAGCAAACTCAGCTATGCAGTTAAATTTAGACAGAGAAGCACAAGGCAAAATTCATACAGTGACTGTGTACTACATTTCCTGCTCTCCCAAGAAAATAAAATATGAATTCAGATTAATATATCTCAAATATAAACATTGTTTGTACTAGCTGTATTGTGCATGTTAGTGTCTTTCTTAGCAGGATGACAAAAGGAATTGCAGAATGCTAAATAGCCATGTAGTTTTTACAGCTGCACAGCGGAAAGGTGCACAGGGAAAAGCACAAATAGGGGGTCACACAGTAGGCCAACATATATGATATAGGTGTATGCAGGATGGTTGAAAGGTAGGGAAAGGGTGAAAAGGAAGAGAGACAGGAAAACAGAGGGGATTATGCAGAGGCAGATATACAAAAGCACAGAATGGTTCATAGGTGTTTACTAGGCTAACGACTATAATGGCCTTTTTAAGCTAGCCATGCGTCCCAAATCTCTGAGTTCTGATATCCTTGATAAGTGTAAGCAAGGGCCTGGGAGATGAACCATTTACAGGTTACCTGTTTGCATCAGAGACATAGGTGGCAAACCAGGGATGAACTTCCAGTTTCCCATCCAATTGTCCAAGTTCACTTGAATTGGATTAGGGAGGAACTCTCCTTCACATGGATAGGGAGCTTGTTCCATAGATGGGGTAGTCTCTGGGATACATACCTATCTCTCCAGCAGATCCTATTTATATCACAGGCAAGGTTTAAGTCTTTAGAATGGGTAATTCTGGTACTGTTTGCATTGTGGATATGCAGGAGGTCCATCAGAGTGAGGTCTGACAATCCCCTGTATGCCAGGCATAGATCTCCCCTCAAAATCCTGTAGGAGACAGAATACAAGGATAGGGCCTTGAGGCGGTCTGCATAGGACATATTAGTTATGCTCTGTATTCTTTTCATGAAGAACCTCTGTGGACGTTCCAGTTGTTGGATATGCCTGGTTAGACGCATACCAAAGGGGGCATTGTACTCATTGATAGGTCTGATGAATGCCGAATACAGTGGAACAATGACTTCCTTGGACTCAGATACCATACCTTTATTTATAAGTTGCGCAACACAGAATGATTTCCTCACCACTGTAGACGTGATGATCAAAGGCTAGATTACTATCTACGCGAGTCCCCAAGTCCCTGACTACTGGGTCAACTCTAAGGGCTGTATTGTCAATATGATAGTTACCAGGGGCGGATGACTTTCCAAAGGATACTATTATGCATTTCTTGGCATTTAGTTTTAGTCCATGACTCTGACACCATTTGTTTGTCTGTGTCAGCCCCTCCTGGCAAATATTTCTGTCAGTGTGAGATTCAGTGACAGCTCCTAATTTGCAATCATCTGCAAATTTAGTCAGCCAGAGACCACAAACATTGGCCTTGACTTCTGAGAAGTAAATGCCAAAAAGGAGCGGTCCAAGGACTGATCTCTGAGGGACTCCACTTGTGACTGGCATCTAATTTCCAAGGTCCTGTCTGTGAGCCAGTTGGCTATCCACCGGTGCACATGGAAATGCATACACTAGGATAGAGGAGACATGGGATGGTTGGGAGACAAAGAGAGCAGATGAATGGTGATTGAAAGCATTTGACAATGTGCAAGATCTGGGGTGGAATACAAGAAGAAGGGGTCACATATGGTGTAAAATAGAATAGAACATGGGTTGCTGTTGTGCCAGTTCCCAGTGGGGTCCAGGGACATTACCAGAATTTAACACCATGTGATGGTTCAGGGTGGCTGGTGGTATGGCCTGAACCCTCTCTTTGTTGCCCAATGATGGGGACAGGCTGTTTGACTGAATCTGAAATCTGCTCCACAAGGCCCTAAATCCAGGTCACTGAACATCATATCACTGCTCTTTCCACCACCACCTCCACCAAATGCTTCAGCTGTCAGGCAGTGTGGGTGGGCTACCTAGTGGTGAGTGAGGGGCTAGAATGTCCTTCTGTTAAGGTACTCCCAGTGCTGTCATGTACATCAACCAGAGCCACAGCCGTGGCAGGACACATTGAATGTTCCTATTGAGTGACTATCATTCAGACTTGCATTAACAAGACACAATGGAAAGTTTGCCTTAAGTGAATCTACCCTGGCAATGGACTAAATAAATTTAAAAGATGTCTCAGCACCCTAAGAGCAACTATCCATGGTTGGCTGACAGCTTCTTCTGACTCCTGTGGAAGGGGAATGGAATATACCTGCTTCATACTCCCCCAGCTGCCCCTGTCATTATAGGCTGTGATAGCTAGATTACTTCTTTTTCTGTAGCTGTCATCCCACCATTCCTAATAGAATGCAGTTTAAAACTCCATGTCATGTTTTCATAGGTATCTGCATATCTAGTGGATGATGTAAGCCGCAGAGTCTGGACAGTTTTAGTAATGCTGCCAATGATGTCCTGCTACAGCCACTTGGGATAAATGGACAGCATTTGTTGATAAGAAGGGGTTCCTAATCAGCATTTATGTGACCAGTTGTGGCAGGCAGTGGCTCATGACATAAATGCTGTTACAGGATGTAATTGCATGTACAATGTTGGAAGCATGTTACTGACATGCAATACTGTGTCAAGGGAAAGGCAAGTTCCGTAGAAAGGCCAGACATGAGGGATGGCACATGGTGCAGTTGGATGAGCTTTTCCTACCCCTGCAGTGGACAGTTGTTCTAGATCATCCCTGAAGCAGCTGTTGCTGAAATTAGGATGGATCCACTTCTGTGTGACTTGGTGATGCACCAGTTTAGTATCACTTTCAACAGATTTCTGCACAGCAGCACTGCACAAGGAAACTGTAGGCTGACAACAGCAAATGCTGTCTAACTTCTGTTATAAGTAGAACAGGTATCTGCCATGTCAAGATGGTAGCAGAGATTGACTGGAATTATCTGGTACATCTTACATGGACACCCTTAGCACACATGCCACACAGTCAGAGTTTTGCCACAAGTGCCGATTCAGACTCTAGCACAGTAGTAGAATACAATATTACAGTAGTAGAATAAATGTACCTTGCGCCCCAGACTTTTTTCAATCTGTACCTCAACAGTTCTTTTTTGTATGTATGCATGCATTTATATATATATGATACATTCAGAATCCTGAACAAAAAAAATACTGACAAATGAAAGAGCGACCACAGAACGAAATCACCATAGCTACTAAGTTATAAGGTGAAGGAGGCCCATACGTCTCAACCTCTTAGCAAAAGAAATCTGGACAAAGCCTAAAATAAAAAGGGGGGGGGGTCAAAGCCTAAAATAACAGGGAGACAAAGGCCTCCAAATTGGGACATATTTTAACTATTTCTCTTATAAGTTTAGAAAGTTGCTAGAATAACAGAGTCTGTGTTAATATGCATTTTCTGAAGGGTATGAAGTCTGAAACACAAATATGTGTCATTATTTAGTGACTTCAATGCTCAGTAAGTTGCTGGAAAAGATGTAATTTTGTAAGGAACAGACCAAAAATACGAGGCAAAAATCTGGATAGTTAGTAGAAGGCCTTTAGATAATCTATGCATCCAAAGTTCAGAATCCTATCAAGAAAAGGAAGATCCATACTTAATATGTAAAGCAGTAAATAACTTGAAGTGTAAGCACTATACAAAACAGGATAGCAGATTTCCATTGTATATTTCATTTACAAGTCCCTGATCCATTCTGCAAAGTCAGAAATTTCACTGTTTAAAAATTGACTACATTAGACACATCAACTGCACAAGAAAAGTTAAAAAAGAAATGAAGCAAGCATAATAACAAATGACATGCATGAACTGGTGCATGATAAAAAATATATATATATCACCTTGTATTTTTTTTCTTTGATTCTCAAGAAAGTTCTACAACCTCAAAGAAGTCTTTAAAAAAAAAAACACACACACGTAAGAAACTGTAGCTCACCATCCCATGTTAACTTACTTGAAGCTGACATATGATAATAAGATTTGTTTTAAGATTATGGACCATATTCCAAAAGCTAATTATGGACAGCTCAGCACACCAAGGGAAGTCTTCAGAGCAGCAGACACAGACACAGTTTCAGAAGACATGCTGAAAGCAAACCGAGTACTTAGCTAGTCAGTGTAGGATAATTACGGATTCCCTATATGTCCGTTTGATTCCAAAACACATCATGTGCACCCAATGCAACTTCAATGTGACAAACTGCAATGCTGTTTCCAAAATCCTCAGCATATGCTATATGTCATCACAATGAACAGAAACTACTACTGCATATTCCATTGTATTCCATAATCATCTTCTTTTGGCTGTTCCCGTTAGGGGTTGACACAGTGGATCATCTGTTTCCATTTCTTCCTGTCCTCTGCATCTTGCTCTGCCAAACCAACTACCTGCATTGTCCTCTTTCATCACATCCATAAACCTTATCTTAGGTCTTCCTCTTTTCCTCTTACCTGGCAGCTTCATCCTTAGCATCCTTTTCCCAATATACCCAGCATCCCTTCTCAGCACGTGTCCAAACCAACACAATCTTGTCTCTCTGGCTTTGTCTCCAAACCATCCAACCTGAGCTGACTTCCTAATATACTGATTCCTAATTCTGTCCATCCTCATCACACCCAATGCAAATCTTAACATCTTTAACTCTGCTACCTCCAGCTCTGACTCCTGCCTTTTTGTCAATGGCACTGTCTCCAACCCATATAACATAGCTGGTCTCACTACCCTCTTGTAGGCCTTACCTTTCACTCTTACTGGTATCCGTCTTTCACAAATCACTGACACCCTTTCCACCCTGTCTGTACTCTCTTCTTCACCTCCCTTTTACACTCACCATTACTCTGATCTGTTGAACCCAAGTATTTAAATTCATCCACCTTTGTTAACTCTACTCCCTGCATCCTCACCCTTCCTCTAGCCTCCCTCTTATTCACACACATATGTTCTGTCTTAGACCTGCTTACCTTCATTCCTGTTCTCTCTAGAGCATATCTCCACCTCTCCAGAGTCTCCTCAACCTGCTCCCTACTCTCACTACAGATCACAATGTCATCGGCAAACATCAGGGTCCACGGGGACTCCTGTCTAATCTCATCTGTCAACCTGTCCATTACTATTGCAAATAAAAAAGGGCTTAGAGCTGATCCTTGATGTAATTCCACCTCCACCTTAAATGCTTCTGTCATTCCTACTGCAGACCTCACCACTGTCACACTACCCTCATACATATCCTGTACCACTCTTAAATACTTCTCTGCCACTCCCGACTTCCTCATACAATACCACAACTCCTCTCTAAGCACCCTGTTATATGCTTTCTCTAAGTCCACAAAGACACAATGCAACTCCTTCTGACCTTCTATATACATCTCCATCAACACCCTCAGAGCAAACACTGTATCTGTAGTGCTCTTTCCCGGCATGAAACCATACTGCTGCTCACTAATCATCACCTCCCTTCTTAACTTAGCTTCCACTACTCTTTCCCATAACTTCATGCTGTGACTGATCAATTTTATCCCTCTGTAGATACTACAGCTCTGCAAATCACCCTTATTCTTAAAAATCGGTACCAAAACACGCCTTCTCCACTCCTCAGGCATCCTCTCACTTTCCAAGATTTCATTAAACAATCTGGTTACAAACTCCACTGCCATCTTTCCTAAACACATCCATGCTTCTGCAGGTTTGTCATCTGGATCAACAGCCTTTCCATTCTTCATCCTCTTCATAGCTGTCCTTACTTCCTCCTTGCTAATCTGCTCCACTTCCTGATTCACTATCCCCACATCATCCAACCTTCTCTCTCTCATTCTCTTCATTCATCAGCCCCTCAAAGTACTCTTTTCATCTTTCCTCACTTGTGAGTATGTTTTCCTCATTATCCTTTATCATTCTTACCTGCTGCACATCTTTCCTAGCTCGGTCCCTCTGTCTAGCCAATCGGTACAGGTCCTTTTCTCCCTCCCTTGTGTCTAATCTTTCATACAACTCTCCATACACCTTATCCTCAGCCTTTGCCACCTCTCTCTTTGCCATATGGCTCATCTTCTTAAAGTCCTGTCTACTTTCTTCATCTCTCTGACAATCCCACAAAAAATAAATAAATAAAAACAAAAATGCAATCTGCAATGAATGCACTCCAATGGGCTGTAGCAATACAAGCAATAGGTGAGGATGTGGCTGTGCACCCCAGAAGGCAGCAAGCTAGAGTGAAAGCAAGGCTACAACTAAACCAGTTGTTAGAACAACAAATAATTGATGGGTACCACCTAAGAAGACTGCTGGTACTGGCTGTCTGTAACGTGTGCCCCACACGTCTGTGCAGACCGTGCAAAAAAAAGCCATCCCCCTTGCAACTAAAGTGTATCTCAGCCTGGGTGCACTTGCACCTGGAACATTCCAAAGACACATGGAGGATGCTGTGGAAATATCATAGACAGCTGCCAGTTGTATCCTGGCAAAATGTCTGTCAGCAATGTGAATGACTACATACACTTTCCACCCCCATGAAGCAGAGAACTGTTATGTAGAAGTTCTATAATACTGCAAAGCTCCCAGAGGTATTCAATGCAATAGATTGCACATACATCCTATCAAGACCCTAGTACATCCTGAAGCAGACCGATATATAAACAGAAAGACCTGGCCATCTTTGAACTTCCAGTTTGTGTGTGCAGCAAGTGGCAGCATAACAAACCTCATGGCAACACACCCTGGAAGTGTCCATAATGCAGCCATATGGAGGGAAAGTGGCATGAGGGCTGCAATCCAGCTAGGTGAAATACCTGAGGGACTGCTACAGGTAAGTACAGGATACAGCTAGGAAGTAAGCTAAGGACATCCCTCCCAACAATATCTATACTGATAATGGGTTTACTCCCCACAGCAGGTGACTGTGGTTATCCACTTGAGCCATGGTTAATGACCCTGTACCATGAACCATCCAACCCTGCAGAGGAGGCCTACATTAGAGTGCATGCAACAACTGGAAATACCATACAGCGGGTGTTTGGTGTACTGAAAGCTAAGTTCAGATATCTGGACACATCTGGGGGTGCACTGCAATACACACAAAGTATTCAATTGTATTTATTACTGCTTGGTAGTAACTTGATTAAAGTGTAGTTGTCATTCTAAGTCTTTTGGATTAAGCACTTGGGCTTCAGACCAGTTGTTTTACATTAGGAAGGTTTGTGGCCTGCACTGTGGTGGCAGGACAGGTAGCTTACATCCTTCTAAGTTGGGAACTGCTGATTGAGGGCTCAGTGTCTGTTATTCTAAAAGTGTATTAGTTCTGGTTTAAGCACTTGGACTTCAGGCCAGTTATTTTACATTAAGACGGTTCGTGGTCTGCACTCTTGTGGGAGGAGAGGCTGGACTATGCCCTTCTGAGCTGGGAATTTCTGGTTAAAGGCTTATACTGCCTGCATATTTGAACTATTTCTTACTGAAATTGGTACACCTTGTTTGCTGTAGCATAGTCCTGCTGAATCTAGCTTTGTCTGTATGCTTGTTTGCTTGTTATTTCCCTGAAACACTAATTCCACCTAAAACGTGGCTTTTCAGTGCTTCTGTGGATCCCTAGTGATATCTGCATTGCTTACTGTACTTATTTCCTTGTTTCACTTGAATGAAAGTTACTGTTTGTCGTTTTTGCATTTAAGTTACCTGTAGCACATTGCATTTAAGTTACTTGGCAGTTGCTCACTAAAGCAATTATATAGGTCAGCGCTAAAAAATTTAAGCACTACACCCTCACAAACTCCCCTTGAGTACCTTGTTCCCCATTGGCCCTTTTTTTCAATTATAAAGGAATTCCCAATACTATTCTAGCATGTCCAAAGGTCAGTTGTCAATCTCCTCTCCGGTCCAGCTGGTGAATCTGGGAATCTTGAGGCAATGTTACAACTGCCTCATGTACACAGACAACCCTCTCCTCCTCCCAACAAATTCCAACACATGTGAGAGATGCAATCATATAGCCAAACTGGAGGCTAAGCTCTCTCAACTCAGTACTGGCATAACCAGTCAGGAGGAAAAGGAAACCACACTCACTACAATTCCAGTCTCACATAGACCTACCACGACAGCAAACCAAACACATAAACACACAAAACATACTGAGGCTCTAAATAAAAATCTGCCTAAGCAGCAGAGACCTCCAAAGCAGACACCCAAGCAACCGCTACCCCAAAACAAAACACATGCAACACATAGCTCACAAAGCCAGTGTGCTGAACAGTCACAGCCCTTAAGGCTAAACAACACACCTGATACACTTGTAATAGGTGACTCTATCATCAGGCACACTGACGTCCCGCTCACCAGGCTGAACAAGGAGAAGGTCACGGTGAGCTGCCTGTCGGGCGCTAGGATCCGCCACATAACACAAGCACTCAGGTCACTCCAAGGCAAGTACAAATATGACTCAGTCATTGTCCATGCTGGTGTGAATGACCTGAGACGTACCTCCCTGGACTACATGAAAAGAGACATAGAGGAGCTCTCTGAGCATGTAGCCCAGGCAGGCCGGTATGACCCTGACCTTGAGTAGCATCTTACCTTCACCAAGAATGATGCCACAATATGAAGACAAGATGATCAATTTCAACATTTGGCTTAAGTATTGGTGTCATTCAAAGGGGATCCAATGCCTGTCAGCCTGGGATGACATGCTAGATAAGCCACGATGCTTCACTAGGGACGGCTTGCACCTATCACCCCTGGGCTTTCGGATATTGGCAAAGGCTCTTGCTACCCCCATAGTGCCTTTTTTAGGCAAGGCTCAAAAGACAAACCCACCTCCATAGGTATCACAAGGGATAAGAAACTAAGAGTAATGCTACTCAACGCCAGAAGTCTAAACCTCAAGATGCATGCACTCGAAATTCTTCTTAGCATGGAGAACATCGATATCTGTACAGTAACAGAAACCTGGTTCAAGGCTCCCGAGAGCACCCCAGCACTACCAGGTTATACCTCATACCATGCTTTTTGGCCCCAAAACTTGGACCGAACCACAAAAAGAGGGGGAGTATCAATATTCGTCAAACATACCCACACCTCCAGGTTGGTGGCACAGCACGAAGCATCAGAGACTATCCATGTGCAACTAACAGTGGGTAAAACTGCCTTCCAGTTTATAGCCTGCTACAAACCACCCTCCCAAACCCAGGAACCCTACTCAGCCTTCCTGAGAACACTGGAAAATATGAAGGTCTCTCCAAACACCATTATATTGGGTGACTTCAACTACCCAAACATAGACTGGGAGCATTACTCTAGCTCCAACACCCTAGCCCAAAGGTTCCTAGAATTTATAAACTCAAATGCTATGGAACAACTTGTTACCACTCCCACAAGAGGGGAAAACATACTGGACCTGATCATCACCAACATGGGGACTCTATGCTCCAGACCAGAAGTGTATCCCTCACTGGTAAGATCAGACCATAAACTAATCTCACTGGATATTCACATCCCGACCCCACCCTCTGCCCAGAAAACCACAGTGAAAAACTTCTCTAAAGCAAATTTCACACTCCTCAAAACAGAGGTGGAATCCTTCAAAGCTCCCGGGCCTGTGGAAAATACGGCCCAGACTGCAGAATCCTTTATAAACGCATTCTATGAACACCTTCAGGAATGCATGGATCATGCAATCCCAAATAAAACCAAGACCCAATCCTCCAAATGCAGACGTCCTATCTGGTGGACCCCAGCCATAAACAAACTATACAACAGAAGGAGGAAGCTACTACATAATAGAGCAAAATCCCAAAAAGGGAAGGCATCTCTGATCAGTATTAGCAAAAAACTACGGGCACTCATAAAATCGTCTAAGGCCAGCTTCAAGAGAAAAATTGCACAGGACACTAAGGATAATCAGAAGGCTTTCTTTAGTTATGTTAGGAACCTGGGTGGGAATTCCCAGATATGCTCAGAATTAGTCCAAAATGACAAAAAATACACCGAACCCACAGACATTGCCAACATCCTAGCTGACAGGTTCAGCGTAAACCTCTCCCCCCATCCCCACCAAAAGGGCAAATATCTATCCCAGCAGAGTGCTGCCCCCCTGACATCTCAGATGCTCAGGTAAGAGCCGCCCTCTCCAAAGCAAAAAACACAGCATCAATGGGACCAGACGGTGTCTCGGGCTGCGTCCTACATGAACTCCAAGAAGAGCTAAACCCAAACATAAAACTACTGTTCAATCTCAGCCTTACTACAGGATATGTACCCAAAGAGTGGTGTACAGCAACAGTGGTCCCTCTCCACAAAGGTGGTGCCTCAATGGTTCCTGGAAACTATCGCCCCATAAGCCTGACTAGCTTGGTCTGCAAAGCTATGGAAAGGATCATCATGGACCTTATAAATAAAGATATTGGGGACCTACATACACTGAATCCTACCCAGTTCGGCTTTGTTAAGGGCAGATCCTGCCTCTTAAACCTGGTCGATTTCTTTGAAACAGTCACCAAGGCCATTGACGAGGGGAAGGTGGTCCACACAGCCTACCTGGACCTCGCAAAAGCCTTCGATACACTCGGGCATTATAGATAAGCTCACCAGCTTAAATATAAACCCCTATGTCACTAGATGGGTTGCAAACTGGCTCAAGGACAGAACCCACATGGTTAGAATTGCTGGAGCCATGTCAGACTCCAAACCAGTTACAAGTGGCGTCCCACAAGGCTCAGTCCTGGCACCTCTCTTGTTCGGTATATATTTCTCAGAGGTACAGGCCAATACAGAAGGACTGTGGCTGACCAAGTTCGCAGATGACTGCAAACTGGGCACCATAATCGACTCTCCAGCCGACACAAGCATCCTCCAAAAGGGCCTCATAGAAACAGACAACTGGTGCCAGAGCCATGGTCTCAAGCTAAACGCCAAAAAGTGTATAGTCATCCCCTTTGGCAAAAACAAAGTGCCCACAAATTACCACATAAGTGGTAATCCATTAAGTACGGAAGAAGTAATTAGGGACCTGGGGACCCAAGTTGATAGCAATCTCTCATTTGACAACCACGTGGACAAAGTGGTTAGAAAAACATTTTATATAGCCCACCTAATCATGAAGGGATTCACATCTAGATCAGGGAGGTCATCATGCCTCTTTACTCATCCCTCATCAGGCCCATAATTGAGTACAATGCCCCTTTTGGGATGTACCTTACCAGACACCTGCAGCAACTGGAAAGACCCCAAAAGTACCTCACCAAGAGGATCAAAGGGCACAAACAGATGCCATATGCTGCCCGGTTAAAGAAACTCCAGCTCTACTCAGTGGCATACCGCCTGCTCAGAGGCGATCTGTGCCTGACGTATAAAGCCATGTCCAACCCGGAATTAATGGACATGCTTCACCTCAGAAAATCCAAATCCCATCGAGCTACGCACTCGAGAGACTTGAACCTCAGCACTGAAATAAATAGGACATGCTGGAGGGACAGATTCATAACCCAGAGGCTCTCTTCACTCTGGAATAAAATCCCAGTCCAGGTTAAGCAGAGTCCCTCATTGACTCTCTTCAAGAGGAATCTTGATGAGTGGATGGCGGATCGTAGGTTTACCCCGGGTATCACTTCTGTGTCACTGTTAGACAGAGGCACAGTATACTAACCTCAAAAAAGGGCATAGCAAAATTAATTTAAAATGGGTGGCAAAAGCCAAACACACTCTGGCTAGGCTTATAAATGCCCTAGGGCAGATAGCCCTAGTATGAATCTATGAACACCTGAGAAGGCAGCACAGATGAGTATGGTGTGAACCATGGTACACAACATGTTAACTAGAGCACATGGTGGTCTTCCAGCTGCAGGTGTGTGTGAACTACCCCAAGAACCACAGATGTCTGAAGACGACATCCCACAGCTATCAGAGGAAGAACAAGAGGACATTAGGGGACAGAAGACAAATGCATAGGCAACATAGAGTGTGACCAAAAGTCCAGGCGAGGCAACACAGCAGCATCTGACCTACCACTCTGAGTCATAACAAACCACTCGTACAAAAGTACACAGATCAAACACTGATGTTCAGGTGTTTCCCCACCACAGCAGCATGAATTGCATCTAATGGCTAGTACACATTTAGTATGAGACATAACAACATAATCATAACATATAACACTATGAACATATACAAATCTATCACATACAGACTTATATTGTTGTATCAGTGTATGGCACACAATAAGGGGCACACATCAGTGCAACACATTCCTATCTATCTGGTATAAAAAGCTGCAAACAGGTAAACAACTCAGGAGATAATGCTGAACTGTTGTTAATATTACAAGCCAAATATATCACTGTAAAGTATGGATAAAATAATGTAATAAATGGATTCAGCTATGTTTAGTAAAACTGTCAGAACCCCCATGGCATCAGACTTGTCAATGGACACAAACATATGACATTGTCAGTGTTCTGCACAGCAATCATCATTGCCACAGTGTGAGAATGACATTATCAGATAGAATGGATAGTCTAAAGCACTCACGCTGGTGGCTCACACTGCAGTCTGGTCTTCCTCTACCTCATATGGAAAAACGTGGCCTAGGTTGCTCCACAGAGGAAACTGACAGGGTGATGCCAGTGTGTGGAGGTGAAGGATATGACTGGGACTTGACTGGTGACTGCTGGGCTCACATCAGATGGGCCAGCAGCAGATGTGTGTGCACATTGGAGCATATACATTGATGTGTGATGGGTAAGGTTGATTCGGTTGAAATTGGGCCTCCCTCTTCCATGTGGCAATTGACTAAGAACAGTCAGGGCACGCAGAACCCTGCTTATACTATGGTATTGCTGTAGTACTGTAGAGGCCAGTGATTCTACTAACCGAGCTACAGATAACATTATTTCATTCTGCGCAGCCAGTGACACCATTATCTCACTATGTCTGCACTCCTGTCTTACATGCAGTACACCCAGTTGGTATGTAACATGATCTGTTGCATGGGCAAGTGTACAGATGTCAGATCCATGACATTGCTGGGAACATTCATTTGCCTGTAGGAGTAGGCAGACACCCTCTGATATATGCCCATGCATACCAGCTACATGACTACATCTACTGTGACAGGCAGTATCAATGTGTTGTGGGGAACTCTCAACATCAGCAGCAGTCTCAACATTGCTCTGTTGTTCACAAGCCTCATCCTGTCCACCATCCAATGTCCCCTCATTGTCAGAATGACTGGACAAGTTTCCCTCCACATCTGAGACTACAGCCACATCCACGTGGCTGTCATCATTTTGGCTGGACTGTATCACCATGTCATTGTCCTGTGTGCAAGGGACCATGCTATCATTCTGAGACACACCAGATCCCTCATCATGATCACTGGATGGGCTAATGAAGGATATAGGTAGTTGATGTACTAAAAGAAGAGACAGATGACACAGATCATGTCAACGTGCTTACATCACATACTGTATATCATTAAAGACATGTCATACATATGTCACTGCAATGTTACAGATAATACTGACTTACCATGAGGTCTTGTCTGCATATGGGTCACATATTCTACATAACAGGGCGTAGACAATTAGGTTACATATCCAACATGCATAACATATGTGATGAATACAAACATAACACACACCTGACAAGTCCTCATGGGAAGACAATGTGGTAGAAGAGGAACTTCAACTATTATAGGAAATCAAAGTCAGCATTATTAACAACATCATTGCCAGCATGAACCATTCAGTGTTAAAACATATAGTAGGTATTACATAGACATACCAGTTGTTTCTGCACTTGATCATGATGCAGCCTGTCCTATGAAAGAGTAGAAGGTCACAGTATTAATGAAGGACAACAGCAATGGCATGTGTGAAAGATAGGTAATAACATACCACTGACAGACTCCTGTTCTTGTGAGTTTGTGTGTTGTACTGTGAATCCTGCAGTGGTAAAGTAAAGAGAAATACAACACAGTCATGTATGTAGGAAACAAAATACTGACAGTATGACATAGTAATAGGGGATGTGGATACTCACATGATGGATGTTACACCTGTGGCCAGATATCCCTGTGCAGAAAAACAGTGATATTAATGTCATGTATCACAGGTTTGCTACACATTGATACAAACTATGAACCTGTTGTGCTAACATACCTGGTCTGCCTGTACTTGCACCTGCATAGCTTGGGCCCCCACTAAATGTACCTGTAGTGTATAATGTTAGGGAAATATCAAAATTACAGTAAACAGCAGTGCCATGACATGATGTTGAGGCAATAACAGGTAGTGGTCACAGTAACACTGCATGGAGACACTCACCAACCATTCCCAAGTGTTGTGCAGAAGCAGATAGACCTGTGAATATTAATGCAGACAGCATTAGGTTCATAGGTTCATAGGTTCATACTAGGCTATCTGCCCGAGGGCATTTACAAGCCTAGCCCATCGTTTTGTGGCTTAGGCCACCCCTTTAGTATGGGGAACTATACCCATTATTTTTCAGTGCCTCTGTCGAGCAGTGACACTGAGGTAATCCCTGGGGTATATCTGCGATCTCCCATCCATTGGTCAAGATTTCTCTTGAACAAGGCCAGCGAGGTGCTCTGCCTCACATGTACCGGGATTTTGTTCCACAGCATAGGAGTCTTTGGGTGATGAATCTATCCCTCCAGCACGTCCTATTAATAGCCGTGTCAAGGTTTAAGTCTCCGCCCTTGTGGCTCTGATGGATCTAGATTTTTGAGGTGAAGCATATTCATCAAATCTGGGTTTGACATGGCCTTGTATGTTAGGCAAAGGTCACCTCTGAGCAAGCGGTGGCGACTGAATAGAGCTGGAGTTCTTTCAGTCGGGCAGCATAGGACAGATTTTGAGACCCTTTATCCTTTTGGTGAGGAACTTTGTGGCCTCTCCAGCTGCTGCAAGTGTCGGGTCAGATACATTCCGAATGGGGCATTGTACTCAATCATAGGTCTGATGAGTGATGAGTAAAGGAGACTATGACCTCCCTTGATCTAGATGAGAATCCCTTCATGATAAGGTGGGCAATGTAGAAGGTCTTCCTAACTACTTTAGCTACATGGGTGTCGAATGACAGACTACTATCAACCTGGGTCCCCAGGTCCCTGATAACTTCTTCTGTGCTCAGTGGATTGCCACCTATTTGGTAGCTAGGGGTAACCTTGTTTTTCCCGAAGGGTATGACTATGCATTTTTGGCATTTAACTTTAGGCCGTGGCTCTGGCACCAGTTATCCGCTTCTGTGAGACCCTTCTGAAGGATATCTGTGTCAGATGTGTTTTCTACTATGGCCCAGTTTGCAGTCATCTGCAAACTTTGTCAGCCATAACCCTCCTGTGTTTGCTTGTACTTCGAAAAGTAGATGCCAAACAAGAGTGGGCCCAGGACTGAGCCCTGTGGGACACCACTTGTGACAGGCTTTGAGTCTGACATGGCGCCAGCAGCTCTGACCCTGTGGGTTCTGTCACTCAGCCAGTTTGCAACCCATCTTGTGATGTATGGGTTGACATTTAAGCTGATGAGTTTTTCAATGATACCCGAATGGGGTATTGTATCGAAGGCCTTAGCCAGATCGAGGTAGGCTGTATGGACTGCCTTTCCTCATCAATGGCTTTGGTGACTGTTTCAAAAGTCAACCAAGTTTAAAAGGCATGATCTGCCTTTGACAAAGCCAAACTGGGTTGGATCCAAAGTCTGCAAATTCCCTATGTCTTTATTTATGAGGTCCATTATGATCCTCTCCATGGCTTTGCAGATAAGGCTTGTCAAGCTAATGGGCCGGTAATTTCCAGGGTCGGTGGAGGCACCGCTTTGTGAAGTGGTACCACAGTTGCAGTGCGCCTCACCGTATCCAGAGGTAAGACTTTGATTAAACAGCTGTCCTAGCTGTGGGTTTAATTCCTCATTGAGTTCATGGAGCACACAGCCGGGACACCATCAGGTCCCATGGATGCTGTGTTTTTGCTTTGGAGAGAGCAGTTCTCACTTGGGCTGGAGATGTTTGGGGGCTGCAATCGTTTGGTATAGATATCTCTCCTTTTGGGGGAGGGAGAAGTTTGCACTGAACCTGTCAGCCAGTATGTTGGCAATGTCTGTAGGATCAGTAATCTTCACATCATTTTGAACTAGCTCTGAGCATATCTGGGAGTTTCCTCCCAGGTTTCTAACATAGCTAAAGAAGGCCTTATGATTGTCTTTTGAGTCTTTAGCTATTTTTCTCTCGAAATTTGCTTTGGATGATTTTATGAGAGCTCTTAGTTTTTACTTATAGTGATCAAGGGTGTCTTACCTTTTAAGGATTTTGCTCTATCTTGTAGTAGCTTCCTCCTTTTGTTGTAGAGTTTGTTTATGGCTGGGGTCCACCAGACTGGATGCTTGCCTTTGGTACAAAGAGTCTTTGTTTTGCTTGGGATTGCCTTATCCATGCAGTCCTGCAGGTGCTGGTAGAAGGCATTTGTAAGTGATTCAGCGGCTTGAGTACTGTTTTCCTTGGGGCCTTAAAGGAGACCACACTAGTCTTTAGAAGTGTGAAGTCGGCTTTTGAGAAGTTCTTTACTGTGGTCTTTTTATTTCAGGTGGGGTGGGATGAGGACCTCCAGCGAGATTAGTTTGTGGTCTGATCTCACCAGTGAGGGGTACACCTCGTGTTGAACATTGTGCTCCCATGTTCGTGATGATGAGATCAAGTATGTTATCTCCTCTTGTGGGATGGTGACTAGTTGTTCCATGGCATTTGAGTTTATGAATTCCAGGAACTTTTGGGCTAGGGTGTTTGGGCTTGAGTAGTGTTCCCAGTCTATATTAGGGTAATTGAAGTCACCTAGTATGATGGTGTTTGGTGATACATTTATCCCTCTAGTGTTTTCAGGAAGGCCATGTGAGGTTCCTGAGTTTGTGAGGGTGGCCTGTAACATGCTACAATTTGCAGAGCAGTCTTGCCTATGGTTAATTGCACCTGGATGGTCTCCGATGCATCGTGCGTTGCCACCAGTCTTGAGGTGTGGGTGTCCTTGATGAATATGGATACCCCTCCTTTCTTGGTATTGTCCAGATTTTGGGGCGGAACGCATGATATGAGGTAAAACCTGATAGCCGGGTGCTCTCAGGAGCCTTGAACCAGGTTTCTGTCACAGCACAGACATCGATGTTCTCCATACTGAGAAGGGCCTGCATTTTGAGATTTAGACTTCTGGCATTGAGCAGCATTACCCTTAGTTTTTTCCTTTTTGTGTTCTAGGGTGGTATGTTTAGAATTTGAGCCTTGCCTAAAAAGGCACTATGGGGTGGCAAGAGCCTTTGCCAATATCCGAATCCCAGGGTGACAGGTGCAAGCCGCCCCTTGGCAGCGTGGCTTGTCCAGCATGTCATCCCAGGCAGACAGACACTGGATCCCCTTTGAATGACACCAGTGTTTAAGCCAATTGTTAAAGCTGATCATCTTATCTCTGTATTGTGGCATCATTCTTGGTGAAGGTAGGATACTGCTCAAGGTCAGGGTCATACCTGTCTGGGCTACATAATCAGAGAGCTCCTCAATGTCTCTTTTCATGTAGTCCCAGGTCGTTTACACCAGCGTGGACAATGACTGAATCATATTTGTACCTGCTGTTGAGAGACCTGAGTGCGTTATGTATGGATTCTAGCCCGACAGGCAGCTTACTGTGACCTTCTCCTTACTCAGTCTGGTGAGCGGACGCCAGTGTGTCTGACTATGGAGTCACCAATGACTAGTGTGTCTGGCATTGTGTTTGGCCTTAAGGGCTGTGACTGTTTGACACTCTGACTGTGAGGTCTATGTGTTGCAGGTGTTGTGTTCTGAGGTGGTGGTTGTTTGGGTGTCTGCTTTGGTGGCCTCTGCTGTTTTGGTAGATTTTTGATCAGAGCCTCCGAGTATGTCTTTGTGTGTTTATGTGTATGATTTGAGGTTGTAATGGTAATATGTGAGACTGGGTCTATAGTGTGTGGTAACCTTCTCCTCCTGACTGGTCTTGCCAGTCCTATGTTGAGAGAGCTCAGCCTCCAGTTTGGCCGTGTAGTTGCATCTCTCGCATGTATTTGTGTTTTGTGGGAGGAGGAGAGGGTTGTCTGTACATGAGGCAATTGTAACATTGCCTCAATATTCCCAGGTTCACCAGCTGAGCAGGAGAGGACACTAGCAACTGATCCTCGACATGCTAGAAGGAATAGACAAAAAACTTTAAAAAGATTCCGGGGACGTGGGTGACCGAAATGGGGGTTGTTTTGGGGTACTATGTATGACAAGAGTGCCGTATCAAGGTAATAAGTACTGTAGGAGCAAGTGCTACGTTTAACAGATAGAGAATAGTCTACTTGGAGTCAAGTAGAGATGATCTTTTAATTATAGGATACGCTGATTAGATCAGTAGTATAGTTCGAGGAAGGTAGTTTTAAGGGAAAATTTGAAGAGTGGACTTTAGGTAGCCCGAATAGTTTAAACCTGCTTAACCGGCGCTGCCCTAGTGTGCAACAGTAGCAACTCCGGCTAAATCAGCTAAAGCGTGCTTTATAGCAGGGGGCCGGATAAGACAGGAAATGACCCAAATTGGCCAACAAACCACAAGTCACTGCCCTAAACCACTCCTCCGAGGACAAATGAAGGAGTTATGGAAATGACCCCTAGTGGCCAATAAAACTACAGTTTCAAGTCACATGTTGGTTGCACTTTTCTGTCTGTACTGCAGTTGTATGACTACATGTCATTACGCTTGCATTCATCACCACCCTATGTGGATCTCTGTGCATGATTCCATTCTGCTGCCGTAAATCCAAAATGACAATACATGAATATATATGCAACAGCAATATGAGATGAATTATTCTATAGTCATCCATGTCATGCATAATAAGACAGGCACATTAATCATAGAACTCCTGCTTCTATCCCACCACCAGGTATGTCACTCCCCACTCGTATGCAGGGATGCAAGAAATGGGGGGTGGGTCAATGGTGATCCACTACAGGTGGCATCCTTCAATCTCTCATACCATCATAACCTGTTGGCTGCATGGAGGATCATGTCATTGAAGCCATATGGGATGTATTGTGACCTCCAACTGCATTACTCATGTCGATGATGTAAACCCACACTTCATTCCTCCGTACTGTATTCCCTGCCTGTCTAAGGAGTCTCTCTCCATGTTGTCCCAGAACATATATTATAATCTCTTTTTCCTGTGAGGAGAAATTGTTGCCCCTAGGTCTGTTTGCCATTTGAAAGACAGTGATATGCACATGCTCATATTCATGTGGGGGCCCAGTTATACAGATGATTATGTGGACAAGATTATGTCATCATAAACAGTATGCATTCCTGTGCAATACAAAAGTCTATGAAATAATCACAGTGACATGCAGTAATGTGATATATAACTTACAACAATGCCTGCATACATAGCAGTTGTAAAATCAACATAACTTGTGATATCTGCAAAGTCTGTCTGTGGGATTCAAAACCCTTACGCTACATATCCACTGTATGGTGGTCAAGACACAACAGCAACATGCCACAGGAATCCACATGCATTTCTCATTAAAATACTCCCCAAACATATGTGTATAGCAGAAATGTGTGTAACTGTACAGCAATTGCAGCCTAAACAGACAAGTATTAAAAACAGAGCAGATCAACTCAGTCATTACTGAGCAGTGAATGCCATACACATCAGCATGGAGTATCTGTAAATTATCAATTGAAAAACTTAGACCAAAAAACTATATGGGCACCTACATAGCTCTATGGACTCAGCAATATCTGACAGGATCAAATCATTTTCCTCAAGAAAGAGTAAACCTGTTTGGAGGACAGCAGCAATAAACAAACTGTATAATAAAAGGGGAAAAAATTGCTGTCCAGGACCAAGAAGGAGTAGGTGCCAAGTTGGAAGCAATCTCTCCTTTGTCTGAACAAGCAAATAAGGTCACTGGTGAAATCCTCTAAGGCTAACTTTGAGTCCAAATTGGCCACATCCACTAAGGACAGTCACAAGGCCTTCTTCAAATATGTCTGCACTCTCAAAAGTAAAACCCAAATCTGTTCTGAACTTGTGGTCAATAACACCACATGCACAAATGCCATAGATATAACCAACCTGCTGGCAGACAGGTTCAGTGAGAACTTCACCCCCTTGTCCCCCGTCAGTAAACCAGCACCTGCCCCCCTCCCATCATCACCAGGGAGCAGGTCCTTAATGCCCTCCCAAGGGCAAAAAATACAGTCTCCATGGGACCCGATAACATCCCTGGCTGTATCCTACATGAACTCAGGCATGAGCTGTCAGCTCCATTAGACACCCTATTCAACCAAAGCCTGAGCAACGGCTTTGTCTCAGCTGAATGGAGGATAGCCACTGTCATCCCTATACACAAGGGTGGAACATCCACTGACCCAGGCAATTATAGGCCAATCAGCCTAACTAGCCTGATCTCTAAGGCCATGGAATGTATTATCATGGACCTTATAAACAAGGACATTGGCAACCGCCAAATGTTTGACCCTACACAGTTTGGTTTTGCCAAAGGGAGATCTTGCCTGTTAAACTTGGTCAACTTCTTCAAAACAGTCACCAAAGCTATGGATGAGGGGAAGACGGTGCACACCACCTACTTTGACATAGCCAAAGCTTGACACTATTCCCTACTCAGGCATAATAGATAAACTCTCCCAGCTAGGTATCAACCCGTATTTACCAGATATGTAGCTAACTGGCTCACTGATAGAACCCACTCAGTCAAAGTAGGGAAAGCCACCTCTAGTAGTAGACCTGTAATAAGCAGTGTACCCCAAGAAGTGGTATTGGGGTCTCTAATGTTTGGGATATACTTTTCTGAGGTGCAAGCCAAAACCAGTGATCTGTGGCTGACCAGGTTTGCAGATGACTGCAAGCTGGGTGCCATCTCAAATTCCCCTAGTGATGTGAACATCCTCCAAGAGGGCCTTCCCCAAACTAATGACTGGTGCCAGAAGCATGGCTTCAAACTGAATGCCAGGAAATGGATCATTATCCCATTTGAAGAAAATGGCATCCCCACTAATTATCACATTAATAGCAATGTACTAAGCACGCAATCAGTTGTGAGGGACTTGAGCACCCAGGTTGAATGCAACCTCACTTTTGACTTCCACGTTGCCTCCATTGTACGGAAGGCTTTCTACATGGCCCACCTCATAAATAAGGGTATTTCAACCAGGAACAAGGAGGTCATAACATCCCTATACTCCTCCCTTTTCAGACCCATTATCAAGTACAATGCCCCTTCGGCATGTACCTTGCCAAGCACATGCAGCAGTTGGAGAGACCACAGAGGTTCCTGACCCCAGGAAAATCCAGGGTCTCAAACACTTATCCTATACAGATAGGCTAAAAGCTCTGTCCCTCTACGCAGTCTCATACAGACTGCTCAGGGGTGACCTGTGTCTGACATACAAGGCCTTGACGGAATTGCGGCATATCCATAATACAGATTCCACTCGAGCACCCCAGGTCTGTGACATTAATAGAACTTGTTGATGGGATAGATTTGTGTCCCAAAGACTCCCCAATCTCTGGAATAGACTCCCTCTCCATATCAAGCAGAGTACCTCTCCAGCCCTCTTTAAGAGGAACCTAGACAACTGGATGGGAAACAGAAAATACACGCCTGAGATCCCCACTGTGTCCCTGCTGGACAGGGGAAACAGGTGCTGATTTTGAGGAAACATGGGTGAAATTCTCAGCTAGGCTTATAAGGGCCTCTGGGCCAATAGCCTAGTATCATCCTATGAATCTGTTATGGAAAGCATCAGAAAACTTCAATACCCATATGCAGGCCACAAAGAGTACGTATCTTTTTTTACATTGTACCAGTAGTTATAAGACTTGTGTTAAGAACCATCAATTAATAAATATCCATAACAGCAAAAGGACAGTACATATAGATTCTGTTGGAATCTTTTAGTTATGTACTTACCATAACTTCGGATGTATGGGATCCATCTCGCCTACATTCATAACTGATGGGTTCGGAGCCGATCCATCGGCTCCGACTCGGCCAACTAGTATACTAGAACGAAGTCTCTTATTGGCTGGGCTACCCTCTATCCCAGGATGCACCACACCTGCTTCCCCAGATCTTGTTTGTTCGCTTTCATACTTACATGCAAACACAGAAAAATACCAGTTACTCCAACCAACTAAAGTTCTTCAAGAGAAGATCTCCAAATGGACCAACATTTCCTCTAAATCCGAATGGAAGGGGGAAAGGAGGGTGGGTACGAATGAATGTAGGCGAGATGGATCCCATACATCCGAAGTTATGGTAAGTACATAACTAAAAGATGTAATGGGATCCTATCTTGCCTACATTCATAACTGATGGGACAACGTCCCTAGCACCTAAATCCTGGGTGGCTCATTGGAAAACACTCCTGAGAACTGTGGAACCAAAGGAAGCCCTGCCTCGAGAAGCCACATCTATTTTGTAATGAGAAATGAAAGTGTGCGGAGAAGTCCAGGTAGCCGCAGCACAAATATCATCTATTGATAATTTGGAGTGGAATGCTACAGAAGTAGCCATTGCCCTGGTAGAATGAGCCCTGACTGGAACGGGAAGCTCTTTGTCAGCCTGCGAATAAATGAAACAGATGCAATCTTTAATCCATTTGGCTATGGAGGTTTTAGCCACTGGTTGACCCAACCTGTTTTTGCAAAGGACACAAACAGTTGATTTGACTTCCGCGTCTGAGTAGTCCTGTTCAAATAAAAACGCAGTTGTCTATGGACATCCAACTGATGAAAGATATATTCTGCATTATTGGAGAATTTGGGAAAAATACAGGAGCTCTAGGGACTGTTGAATGCAGAAAGAAGATGCTACCTTTGGTAAAAAGAGGATTTAATTTAAGGGACACTCTATCTTTGTGAAAAATCAAATAAGGAGAATTAGAACAAAGAGCCTGGAGCTCTGAAACCCGCTTGGCGAAGTTATGGCCACTAAAAAGCGGTCTTCCAAGACAGGAATTTCATATCACAGGTAGCTGCTGGTTCAAAGGGCGGGCAGTTAAGGCAGCCAGGACCATATTTAGGTCCCAAGGGGCACAGGATGAGATATCGGAGCCTAAGGAGCCACGCTCCTTTAAGGAAAGACTTGCAAAGCTTGTTTGCCATTAATGAAGGTTCAAAAGAAACATGAAAATTAGAGATGGCCGCTAGCTGAACCTTAATCATGGAAACTGAAGAGCCCAACTGAAAAAGAGAGGCCAGGAAATTTAAGACCTCCGGTACTGGGGCAGTAAGAGGGTCTATACCTGTCGCTGTGCCCAAAGGGCAAACCTCTTCCATTTGCTGGAATACAGTTTGATAGTGGAAGGTTTGTGAGAAGAGGACAAAATGTGGATAACCTCCGGAGAGGGAACTGTCCCTGACTAAGGATGGAAGTGGAGTAACCAAGCAGCCAACCTCAAGGACCTGAGAGATGGGTGAGACTGTCCTGACTGATGAGTCAACAGGTCTGGCACCGGGTCCAGAAATCATGGACCTTCCACCGCATACCTCCGAAGGAAGGGGAACCAAACCTGACGAGGCCAGTGCGGGGCAATCAAAATCATGTCGCTCTCCAGGTAAATTGCCTTCTGTATCACCCTCGGCAGGAGGGGAACCGGAGGGAAGGCATAAAGGAGACCGGGGGGCCAAATGTGGGTTACAGCGTCCCTGGGAATCTGACCCTGAGAGAGAGTCAGAGTGAAGAACTCTCTGCACTTCGCATTGTGGGGGCTGGCAAACAAATCGCAGCAAGGGAGACCCCATTTGGCGAAGATTTTCGCAGCCACTCTTTGGTTGAGGGACCACTTTTGGGGTAAAAGGATAGTCCTGCTTAGTCTGTCCGCAATCACATTGGATTTCCCCGGGATGTGCATTGCCATTAGGAAGCGGTTGGTAGCTACCGCCCAGTGCCAAAGTCTCATGGCTTCTCTGCACAGTGGGTATGACCTGGTCCCGCCTTGCTTGTTTATATACCAAACTACCGACATGTTGTCGGATAGGATAGCAATCAGACCTTGCGGGAGAGCGTGATGGAGAGCTTGTAGTACCAGTAGCACCGCTCTCATTTCCAGGATATTGATGTGTAAATGCGCTTCCTGGGGTTGCCATGTGCCTTGGACAGACCTGTCCAGATAATGACCCCCCCACCCTACCTGGGAGGCGTCCGTGGTCACAGTGGCAATGGGGGAATGAAGGATAAAAGGTTGCCCCTGGTCGAGATTGGATCGGAGGAGCCACCAACGCAGATCTCGACGGCAACTTTCCGTAATCATAACCAAGTAGTTCAAGGGAAGTTCCTGATAGGACCATTGAACCGAAAGTAGCCATTGCAGCACTCGCATGTGCAGTCTGGCTAAGGGGACTAGGAGAATAGTTGATGCCATTGACCCCAATACCTGCAGAATCAGATTGGCCGGAGCTCTTGATAGGGGGAGGCAGGATCGAACTTGATTCTGCAAAACCTGAATCCTATCTGCCGGTAAGAAGGCGCGCATCCTTCTTGTGTCTAACTCTGCGCCTATAAAGGTAATACGCTGAGATGGCTGTAGCACAGATTTTTCCAAGTTGAAAGTGATTCCTAGGAAACGGCCCAAGCTGACTGTGGCCATGAGCGACTGAATTAGTAGATGCTTGGAGGTGGCAGTAAGGAGCCAGTCGTCTAGATATGGAAACACTTGGAATCCTAGACTTCTCAGGTGAGCAGTCACCACTGCCAGACACTTGGTGAACACCCTGGGGGCTGTGGTGAGACCAAAGGGCAGTGCTCGAAACTGGAAATGACTGTCTCCCAGGCGGAAGCGTAAATGACTCCTGGACTCTTGACTTATCAGAATGTGATAGTAAGCATCCTTGAGATCTATGGAGCACATCCAGACATCCTTCTCCAATAGTGGGAGAATGGACTGAAGAGTGACCATTCAGAATTTGGACTTTTTCACAAAGCGATTCAATGAACTGAGGTCCAAAATGGGCCTGAAGTCCCCTGTCTTTTTTGGCACCAAAAATAGTCTTGAGTAAGTTCCTGATCCGATCTGATCGGCGGAGACAGGCTGGATGACTCCTTTTTCTAGCAGCTTTGAAATCTCTATTGCTGCTTGATCCCGCTGACTGGGTGGCACGTCCGGGATTTCCCTGAAGGGAAGGGGGGGCTTGATGAAGGGAATGAGATAGCCTCCGGTAATAATCCGGAGCACCCACTGGTCGCTGGTAATAGTTTCCCAAGCCTGTGGGTGTTCGGCAAAATGACCCCCGACTGGCTCCGGAGCTGCACAGTCGGGCACCAACTCAGGGACGGTGAGCGTAGGAGGAACCACGAAAGGAATTGCGGTCTCCAGAGTTACGGGGGCCTCTGCCGCCTCTGGGACAGCGTCTTCCCGAACCCCCCCCTGCCTCTAGAGGGGGGATCACTGGGTGGAGTAGGGAAAGACCTCTGAGTTTTCCTAAACCACATTTTCCCTCCTCTCTGGGCCTTGGGGTAAGGCCTAGAGGGAGCGGAAAAATGGGCCCCAACGGCAGTCAAGGTCTTGCCCGCCTGCTCGCACCGAGTCAGTGTGTCCTTCACCTTGGGTCCAAACAAAGAGGACCCATCAAAAGGGGCGTCGGCGAAGGAAGACTTGAAGGCCTCCGCAAAGGAACACAAGCGTAACCAGGCGTGTCTCCTAAGGGCCACGCCTGTTCCCGCTGCTCTACTCACCCCCTCGGCCGCATACGAGATGAGCCTCATGGACGAGTTCACAATGGATGATAAGGTAGTCATCTGGGCGCCAACAGTGTGGGCTAACTCCTCAGGTAGATTACCTGTGAGGGACTCACCTAGCTCTTTACGGAGGTCCCTTTGGAGCCTAGTAAAATGACACAGGTAATTCAGCGACCGTAAGGTAAAGGCCGCTGAAGAAAGGGTACGCTTCCCGTACCTATCCATGCTCCTGGAATCCTTATTAGGAGGGTGGATAGACGTTGAAGCCTCTGCCACGTCCTGCTGTGTGGCAGATGCCACCACCATCGCATCTACAGGAACTCCTTTCGTTAAAAATTCCTTTTGAGGGGGGGCTGAAAGGAATTTGTTGGGTCTTGCAGGCACCGGTTCCACAGAGTCAGGGTGCTCCCAAGCCCTTCGAGAAATTAAATCAAGTAACTCATCGAAGGGCGGAGACACCCAGGAGGCGGAGGGCTGGGCCCCGAAGGCCTTGAGGAAGACTGACTCCTCAGCGGAAGGGGTTTTGGCCTGCCAATCTCCTCTCTGTCTCAGAATCTCAAGGATATCCGAGAAAGAGACATCATCCGAAGATGATTTTGGGGACCCCTCCGCATCATCGAGGTCAGTGTCAGATGTGATAGACTCATCTTGGGAGTCCACATGCTTCCTCTTGCACAATTTCTTCCGTGGAGGCTCAACCGAAGCGGTTTTGGACGGACGCCGTGGAAGAAGGGAACCCCCCACGGGGGTATCCTCAGGCCCTGGGACCCCACTGTCATGGGACTGCAGTACGCCAGAAGCACCAGTCTCCAGGTCTAGGGACGGTGAGATGGAAACCTGCTGAGCCGGCAAGGACATGGCCAGCGCACTCCTCATGGCCTCAAAGGCAGGACCTCCAGACTCCATGGAGGTCACTGGCCGAGAGACCACGACGGCACTAGGAATCCCCGCAGCTGATGCTCCGAGGGGAAGACTAGGCACCTAGCTCCAAGATGTTCCCCTCGGCCCCAGCTGAGGAAGTCCCGGTACCGAACCCCGAACCCGAGGACAGGGTAGGAACAATGGTCGGAACCGATAAACTCCGAAGGGGTCTCGGTTCCAACTGTACGGCTCCGCCTTGCTCCACCATCACCGACTCCAACGGCTCCGAGGAAGTTGGAGGAGGAATCAGCCGAGGGGATTGGCTCCGGGGCCGAATGGGCTGGAGCCGAGACCATTTTTGCGAAAACCGGAGACTGGAAAAGCCCCTGAATAACTCTATCCAAATCCGAATCCGATAATTTGGAGGATCTAGAGGAAATAGAAATGGGCCGAGACGACTTCTCTCTCGGCTCCGACAAGGTAGGGGACCGGCTCCGAAAGGGCTTCAACACTATCGGCGCCGGATCCGCCACAGTATGAATAAGGATTGGTGCCGAAGGAGCTTTCGGAGCCGCGGGGGAAGAGTCTGAGCTGCATACCTCCATCGGCTCCGAGACCAATAGAACCGAGGGAGGTGATTCGCCTCTCGATGCTCCAACCTGCGGCTCTGAAACTAATGGAACCGAGGAAAGAGGCATCGAGGCAGAGCCGAGGAAGAAGAGGTCGACTTATGCTTCTTAGTAGTCGGCTCCGACGGACTGGTCGGAGCCGACGACCTTTTCTTTTTGGAAGCAGTAGCAGAAGATGAAGCCAAAGCTTCCTCAAAGGAGGGCTTAATAAGGCCCTTCAGGATTAATTTATTTTTACGTTCTTGAAGAACCCTAGCGGAAAAGGCATGGCACACACTACATGTCTCTTGCAAATGCTTTGGCCCTAAACAATAAACGCAAATGGCATGACTATCCGTGATAGACATTTTATAATTGCACTTAGTGCACTTTTTAAAACCAGATTTCTGCTCTTTAGCCATTTTCACCAACAACTAATGGAATAGCGGAACAATCTAACTGCCACACAAAAAACAGTACTTCACCTTTAAGCGTGAGAATAGGGCGCGAGCCCTCTGAACACAAGATTTACCTCACAAGAAGAAAGAACAACAAAGGAAACACAACGACGGGCAAAAGCCCTCTAACTTAAATGGGCTTTACCCGGAGAAGAAAAAGGAATAAAAAGACAACACACTCACGCCACTAAGAAGGGCAAAGGCCCTCTAACTTAAACGGGCCTTGCCCAAAGTACCAACAGATACAAAAAATGCCAATACACTCAAAAAAAAACTTAAGAATAGCTGTTAAAACAGCTGTTGATTGAATTTATGAGGAAACCCCAGGTCAAAAGACCAGAAAAAAAGAAGAAATACACTTAGCTCCAGCCAAGTCGAGACCACGTCTAGCTTGATAAAGCGGCAAACGAGATCTGGGGAAGCAGGTGTGGTGCATCCTGGGATAGAGGGTAGCCCAGCCAATAAGAGACTTCATTCTAGTATACTAGTTGGCCGAGTCGGAGCCGATGGATCAGCTCCGAACCCATCAGTTATGAATGTAGGCGAGATAGGATCCCATTACATCCATAGTTTTCTGTACGTATATCCCAGATTGTATAGAGTCACTTGCAAGATATATGGATAATCCATACATCCATCTATATGTACTGTTCAGTTTTGCTGTGTAAATCTGTCTATACAACTACATATGGGAAATTAATGTTTATTCTTAATGCAGATGGCAGTACCTGTATGCATACAGGTAAATCAAATAGCACTCCAGTAAGCTACAGACATTTGTCTTAAAGCACACATTTTCAATAAAAGTAAATCTAAACAGATGCATTTGATAATGAGCAATGTTAACAGAGGTAGTATTCCTCAAAATAAAAATGCTAGCAGTTGCCAGTTTACTTTATCAGCTACGTATGACTCTGGTATAACTGAAAGTAAGAACATGTAATGTGCATCACACACACACACACACACACACACACACACACACACACACACACACACACTTTGACCTAAAAACATATTCATAAAACTATTCACTTACCAATTTCCAACCTTTTACTAGACAGACTGGATGCCAATTTAGCTATTGTGTTATAACGTGACATAACTGAAACATTACAATTAATAAACATTGGCTCAGTACAAAACTTCCTATTCTAAAATAGAAAACACACCAGCATGCCCAGAAATATGGAATAGCGTCAACGTCTCACATTGGATCTTCACAGAACCTGAAACCTCACATAATTCCTACTTTAAACATAGTACATACTGGGGTTGTAAAGGTACATGCATTTATATAACCAATCTAACATACCAAATATAATTTCATTTTCAAAGCTACAAAAAACATTACACATTTCTTACATGCAGAAATATAAACATCTCTTCCTTCTTTCCTACTCACTCTTCTAAATACCAGGCTGAGTTATTATAAGCTGATGGCCTAACATTAAACTGGAAAAAGAAGGTTATGGACTCACCATAATGTTCCATATGTGTTGTTGCCTCTCATTTGCTCTTCAACCTAGGGGTTTCAGATCTGAGCATTGGATCTGACTCTGCCATATCTGAGCATTGGAGCTAACTCAGCCATATACCAAAGCTGTAGGCTCCAACATCTGAGCTCCTCCCCTACCCATGATGCCACTTCGCCTCCAAATCCCTCAAATCGAGTTTGCTGCAACCTATCATATTACATAAAGAAAACACCAAAAGGTAAGAGACATTACTTAGAATAAAGTAATCAGCCAAGCTAGGATACTTCAGGAGCTCAAAGGGAAACAGAAGTACCTATCCAAAAACAATATCTGTTAGGTCCTTGAAAAGGCAAGGGGCTGGAAGGAGGGAGAGAAGGCTGAAGCAAATGAGAGGCAACAACACAGATGGAACATTATGGTGAGTACATAACTTCTTTATCTGATGTTGTTGCCTTCATTTGCTCCTCAAGCTGTAGGACTGAGTCCCCAGCTACTAAAAGAACTTGGGAGGCTCTCAAGGAAGGATATTCCGGAGTACAGCAGAACCAAAGGAGATAATGTCCAGCTTGTAATGGGAAATAAAGGTATGGTGGATGGACCATGTAGTAGCTGCAGAAATTTCATCTATGGGAAGCTTAGACCAAAAGGCTGAAGAAGCAGAAACACATCTGGTAAAATGGGCTTTAATACAACCAGGTAATGAAAGTCTCTTGGAGCAATAAGCAATTTTGATGCAACAGGTAATCCAGTGGGCTAGCGTAACCTTGGAAACTGGTTAACTTAATCTGGATTTAGAAAAAGATATGAAAAGTTGATCAGATTTCCTGAATGTTTTAGTTCTGCCCAAATAAAAGCATAGCTGTCTATGCACATCCAATGTTTAGAGAAGATATGCTCCCTTGTTTTGAAAGTTAGGAAAGAATACCCGAAGACTGATGACTTTAAGTTAGCCTCAGAAGCAACCTTGGGAAAAAAGGAGGGATTAGTACGTAAGGTAACTCTGTACTTATGAAAGATAAGATATGGAGGTTTGCAAGAGAAGGCCTGTAGTTTCAAAACCCTCTTAAATGAAGTGATGGCCACCAAGAAAATAGTTTTCCAGGTAAGGAACTTTAAGTCTACTTTCACTGCAGGTTCAAAAGGAGATGAGACTAAAGCCTGAAGAACTAAGGTGAGGACCCAAGGAAGGGCATGATCCTTGATAGGAGGACTTAGGGGGAAGGAACTCTTTAGGAAGGCCTTGCATACTTTAGATGTGGCTAAGGAGAAAGACTTCTCCCCTACATGAAAACTGGAAATGGTAGCAAGTTGTACCTTAACTATAGAAAAACCTTGTACCTGTATTAAAAAGATGAGCTAAAAAGTCCAAAACTGCTGGCATTGGCCCAGAGAAGGGGTCTAAATTGTTCTGATGGACCCATATAGAGAAACTCTTCCATTTACTGACATAAAGCTTTCTTGAGGAGGGTTTTTGGGTTGCAACCAAAATTTTTCAAACTGTGGAGGAAAGCCCAGGATTTCTAGCCATCACTGGAAGTGGAGAAACCAAGCGGTTATTTTCAAGTTCAGGAGATCTGGATGGATGAGTCCAAAAGGACAAGACAAGGGATATGGAGAGGCCTCCAGAGTCCAAGGTGGACAAAGCAGATGAGACCAAAGTAAGGGGAACCACACTTTACAGGGCCAAAAGCGGGGAATGAGGATGACTTGGCACTTCAATCTCTGTGCTTTCTGAAGAAATCTGGTGATCAGCAGAAAGGGAGGGAAGGCATAAAGTAGACTAGGGAGCAAAGCATGGACTAGAGCATCTCTGTGATTGCCCCTGCAGAGGGATTAGGGCAAAAAACTCACTGTACTTTGATGGAGAAGCAAACAGGTAGCAGCAAAGGTGACCCCATCTCTGGAAGACCATATTTGCCACTGCAGGGTTTAGCGACCATTTGTGAGGCATCAGGATGGTTCTGCTGAGCTTGTCTGCTAGAATGTTCAACTCTTTTGGAATGTGTGTCGCTATGTGAAAGTGATTTGAAGAGATTGCCCATTGCCACAACCTCATGGCCTCTCGACACAAGGGATAAGACCTGGTTCCTCCTTGCTTGTTGATGTATCAGACTACTGACATGTTGTCTGTCTGAATCGCAATAATTCCTGCAGGGAGTGGGGAATGGAGGGCTTGCAACGTGAAAAGCACCACTCTCATCTCCAGAACATTTATATGCAAATTGGTCTCTGGTGGGACAACATGCCTTCAACTGTTTGCCCAAGATAATGCCCACCCAAGTTGGGAAGCATCAGTGGTGATATAGGCCAGTGGGAGAGGGAGATCAAAGGCCGGTCCTGGTGAAGGTCATCTGATTGCATCCACCAGATGAGAAGCTGTTTGCATGTCTGGGAGATCCTGATATGGTGTCTGAGAAGGTAACACAGAAGTAAGCACTGTATGGCTAGGTTCCATTAAAGCACTCTCATGTGAAGGTGGTCTAAGGGTTTCAGAATGATTGTCACCACCATGGATGCAAAGGCCCGAAGAACAAGACTGGCTTGGGGCAAAGGAGTGTCCATAATCTGGCATGGGATCTCAGACTGGTGATTCTGTTGAGGGTAAGCAGTGCTAGGGACTGAGGGATGTCCAGGTGAGCTCAGATAAAGTCTATGACCTGAACAGGAACCAGATGGGATTTGTTTAGCTTGATAGATATGCTCAAGGTCGAGGCTAGCTGATGTAGGTATTTTCTGGTTTGAAGAAGTCGATGCCTGTCGGGAGCAGTTAGGAGCCAATTGTCAAGGTAAGGAAACACCTGGAATCCTTGCATTCCCAGTTGAGCTGCTACCACTGCCATGCACTTGGTGAACACCCTGGGGGCTGTGGTGAGACCAAACAGCAGTGCTTGGAATTGTTTGTGATTGGCTCCTAGCCTGAAGCGGACATACCGTTTGGAGTGCCTGCTCATCTTACTGTGATAGTACGCGTCCTGAAGGTCTATAGAGCACATCCAATTGTCTTTCTGCAAGAAGGGCAGAATGGACTGTAGCATGACCATTCAGAACTTTGAGTTGGCAATTGACTTTTTGAGGAGTGTAAGATCCAGAATGGATATGAGGTCCCCCATCTTTTTGGGCACTAAAAAGAATCTTGAGTAAAAGGCAGATCCAAGCTGGTCTGGGAGATGCTTTGGATGACTCTTTTTTAGAGCAGTATCATAATCTCTGATGCTGCAGCCTTCCACTGATTGGGTGGGACATCGGGAAGGATCTTCCTTGAATAAGGTTTTTGGGAAAAGGGTACAAGGAATATGTGTATTTAATTGAAGGTCTTGATACACACACGGTTTCAGATCATGCACTGAAAACACAAGGTAATGAAATAAAAATGAGACAATGGCACTTTCCCACCTATCTGCTGAATAGAGAGGAATTTAAGGACTTGTTTGTGGAGATTATTCAGCAGCTATTAGACGGGACAGAAATTTCTTCTGAAAATATAGCTAGGGAGTGGAATAAAATTAAAGTGGGGTTTAAAAATAGGGTGGAATTAACTGAAAGTGAGTGATGGTGAAGAAGTACCAATAATTATTTAGAGGGACTGGCAAATATTAAAGTACCGCAGAATAGGGGGAATCTCACAGAGCAAGAAGAGGATCAACTGCAGAATGCTAAGCAGAAAATAAGGGACTACCTCAATACTATGCAAAAGTTTAGAAAGACTGCTGTTAAGCAACCATTTTTTCATTATAACACTAGAGCACAAACACTTTTAGCACAATGACTTAGGCAAAAGAAAGTAGAAAAGGCTGTCACCAAGCTTAGGGGGCCTATAACAAGGAATGCAACTAGAGATCCTGTGCAGGTATCAAAAATATTTCAGAAATTCAGTGGAAGTCTGTATAAAACAGAGAAATATAGAAATCAAGAAAATATGGAAATGTTTATGGAAGAATTAAATATGCTAAGGTTAGAGGTAGATGAGTCTCAATTACTAATGGCTAGGATAAGAAGAGATGAGATAACAAATTGTGATATATAACCAATCTACAGGAAAGTCTTGAGGAATAGATGGTATATTCCTGTGGAAATTTGAAAGCTAGGAGGGAAAAAAACTGAAAAATCTGGCAGGTTTCATTTAACAGCATTTTAAGAGGAGGAGAAGTACCAACACCCTGGAAGAAAGCAGTGGTAGCTGTAATACCTAAAGAGGGTAAAGATCCAGCTTCATACCAGACCCATTTTAATACTAAACAATGATTATTAAGTGTTCCTATCTATAATGACTGTAAGAATGACAAAAGTAATGCCAAAATTGATAGATATGGATCAATGTGGTTTTGTGGAAGGGAGGCAAACATTTGACAACATTAACAGAACACTGATGATCCAGAGGGAAGCAGAATTTAAGAAGATACCATTATTATTGATGGATCCTGATGCAGAGAAAGCACATGATGGAGTAAGCTGGGACTATAAGCATGGCAATAGAAGTATTTGCATTTCCTGGAAAAATTAGGTTGATTAGGAGGATATATGAGGGATCGGAGGTGAAAATTAAAGTGGGTGGGGTCCTCTCTGATAATTTCTACTTGAGCAGAGAAATCAGGCAGTAGTGTTCTCTTTCCCCTTTGTTATTTGCATTATATTTAAAACCACTGGCAAAGAAAATTAAGGAACTCGAAATTCACAAAAATAATTGGTATGCTAGTCAAGAAAATCTGGCTCTGTTTGCAGATGATACTATTTTATAACTGAAAAAAACAGAGAGAGACGTTACAGTGTTGTGGAACATTTTGAGATAGTTTCAAATCTTTTCAGGATATAAAATGAATGAAGCTAAAACAGGGCAGTAGCAGTAAATTATGTCCCCAAAGATGAACTTGTTCAGCAATATCTGTATTTATGGGGATATGATAAAATGAAGTATTTAGGAGTACGGATTAAAAATTATTCTGGTGTGGCAGGATATGTGGGAACAGACTAAACAAAAGATAATACAAAAATGAGAAAATGGAAGCTTTGTTATATGGATAGTGAGATACAAGCAGTCAAAATGTTTTAATCCCTTTAGTCTTATACACACGTCAGGTATATTTTATGAACCAGAAGAAAAGTTGTGGGTAGCAATTAATAAAGAGCTGAAAGACTTTATCTGGGAGGGGAAGATGGCAAGAGTCAAGTGGGATAAGCCAATTCTTCCCAACAGGGCTGATTGGGATTACCCAATTTTAAGGGGTATTTCAAACTACACAGTTAAGGCTCCTATACATAGCACAAGTATAAGTGGAAAGGGATGATGTTAAAACTGGGGGGAGTTCAAGAAACAAGGAGAGACTGGGATTTTGGATGCAGGCCTTTAATAAGAATAAGAATAATCATACAGAATATTATATCCATAAAGTAGCAGAAAGTATTCTAAGAACTAAGCCAACACAGGAATGGAGAAAGGATATTCTGCTGATAGTGATGACTGTAATTAGGGATATAGACAACTGGCAAGAGGAAACCAGAATTTATTGGACAAAACTAGCAAAGGAACCAAAGTACTGGGAGCAAATAATTAAAGAAGGAAAGGTAACAGAATGGGAAGAGGCCAAGAATTTATATGGAACTGCAGAGTACAGGCAAAGAGAAAGAAACAGGGGGGGGGGGGGCGTAAATGAAATACCAGCACTGGTCGAGTTTTAGTAGAGTTTCCACAATTAATAAAGAGGTTAGAAATAAACCTAGAACTGAAGCTGTCATTAAAAAAAAGGAACAATTAGTACAGCATATAAAATATTGCACGATAACTGTAAGAATCAATCAGAGGAGGTTAGAAAGGACTGGGAAGACAGACTGGATAAGCAATTCATAAAGAAACAATGGGAAGATGTATGTAATGTCTCCCAAATATGCAACAAAATCTAGAAGATTTAGAATTTTTGCTTGGAAATGTTTACATAGATATTTTATACCCCAAGTAGATTCCACGGGATTTTTCGTAAGGTAGACAGCAAATACTGGAGGTGTGACAGGGAAAAAACAGGTACTTGGGAACATATTTTCTGAATTGGAATTTTCTAATGGTAAGGTCTTGCTGTGTCTAATTATGGTGGCCGCCAAAAATGCAAATACTAGAAAATTGAAATCAAAATCTAAACCAACTATATTAGAAGTAGTGAATATAGTGGCAGAGATAAAACAACTGGAAGCAAGATCTTTAGAAAAGGATAGAACCAAACTCCAATGGAAAAAAAAATGGGAATTGTGGGAACAATACATACAGGGAGGAATGAGGTTTAAAAGAAGGCAGGACTTAAATGAGCTATGTAATGTTTGACTGAAAATGACTGGGTAGATTATAAGTGATTTATAATGTTTGCAACTGGGAGTGAGTCAGTATGGTTTGTGATATAAAATGCTTGCAAATAGGATTGTGTCAGTGTGGTTTATTTTCATTTATATAAATGCATGATTGCTTATGTTGTAAGTGGTGGTTTAATAAAGATGTTTCTTTTTTTAAAAAGGGGGGCCGGAATTGTATAATTTATGTAATGTTGCTTAGGTTATATGATGTATAGCAATATATGTGAAGTATAGTGTTTGTTAATGTTAGTACAGTTTGATTACTTTTGTATACATGTATATTTCCCTGTGTCACAAGTGATAATTCCATAAAGGTGTGTTTAAAAAAATATGTATGCTTTCAATTTGCCTCCACCATTCCTGCTCAAATTAGTTAGTGGCATTTTGCTTGGTCTGATTATCACTAGCATATCATCTAGATTTGCTGAAATACAATATTCACCTGGAATGTTTCCAAATCTGTAAATAAAGCAGTATAGTTCTTTGCTGTGGCTCAATACAGTATTTGAGATGACACTGCAATTGCATGACTAATACGTACATTTATTCTATGCAGCACACTGTAAATATGTTTAAACTCGCACCACTTCACACACACACACACACACACACATGTTAAATAAATTAACTTCCATATTCATCACTATTTGAAAAAAAAAAAAACTGTTGCACTTTTTTTATATTCACATCTCAATAGCTTTTGCCCCAAAGGCTGTATTTGGTATCATGGATGAAAGTCAACGTACACTTCATTGTCATTTAGAATTACACATGTATAGCCTAAAGAAAATTTTGTGCATCAGCTCAATTCTTGAGATTACAAAGGAAAGTAAAACCCATACAAACAGAGAAATAAACATAAGTAACAAAACTACTCCCAATACAGGTAAGGAGAGCAAAGACATTTACTAACACTCAAAAACAAAAAGAATATCCCATTTAAAGTAAAACAAAACACACTACAGATTGAACAATGCCCAAGCTATTTGTCTAATTTAGCACTTGAATGGGTTAAATAATACTGACTATGGATACAATAAATATATATATTGCACAGACAAAAACTTGTATCCAGATCCCCGAGACTAGTGCCAGAGTTCAGAAGTCTAATCACTATAGGGTAGAAACTGTTTTTGAATCTTGTAGTCCTGCAGTAGATGCTGATACCTCCTGCCTGATGCCAGATGCTTAAACAGTCCATGTGCAGGATGCGTGATGTCCTGTATTATTTTAGTGGCCTTTCGGATGCTTCTTGCAGAAGAGTTTTTGTATCGATGGAAGACTGGAACCCGTTAGCTTTTCTGCGACCCTCTCCACTCTCTGTAGCCCCTTCCTTTCTGTAACTGTGTAGCTTCCAAACCACACAGTGAAGTTGCAGGTGAGTATGCACTCCATTGCACCTCTACAGAAGGTGGAGGGGATATGAGGAGGAAGCTTCACTTTCTTCAGTCTTCTCAAAAAGTGGAGGCCTTTTTGCATTTTTTTGACCAGCTGGCTGTTTCCTGACCATGAGAAATCCTTTGTGTGTATCCCCCAGGAATTTTGTACTCAACCCTCTTCACACACTCACTACTGATCATGAGCACTGGATCATCTGTTCTCCTTTACCTGAAGTCGATGATAATCTCTTTGGTCTTGCTTACATTCAGGTCAAGATTGTTCCCCTTGCACCAACTGATCAGAGATGCCACCTACTCTCTGTACACTCTTTCATTCTCCTTTGTGATGAGCCCCACAACTATGGTGTCATCAGCAAACTTGTATATAAATAAATAAGTATAAAAAATAAATAAGCACACACACTACAATCTACTTGTATGACTAATTTAAATTTAACTTCACAATTATAGAGCTTCTTTTTTTCCACCAATCTGTCTTGTTGCACAGCATCAACTTTTTGCGTTTTAAATGTGCTTTCATACAGGTCAGCTTCTTATTTTGACTTTGTAACATGCTTATTTTCCAAAATAAATTTTTTGAAAAGATGTGAAAAAATAACACTTCCATTTATTTAAAAGTTTCCTTTAACTGTATACATGCAATTTCTCCACTGCTAATATTTTTTGTTTTTCTCCTCTTGTTGAGAGACAAACATTTTAAATAACTTCAAAGATTCTTCCCCTGCTACAGGCAGAGATGTGACAAACTGTACCTTCTCAGGATTCTTGGTGGTGCTGATTGTAACAATGTGTATGTCAAACTTCTGGGATGACATATAATTCTCTGTTAAACTGATTTGCAGCGATAGAATTCCAGATGGTGGTAGGATGGATGATCCTTTCATGAAAGAAGTCTTTTCTCAAGTTATGAGAGTAAAAATGGAATGGTGACTATTGCTGAAAATGGATGAATTTATAAAATGTGAACTATATTTCTGAATGTCCGGCTGCTCAAGGACACAAAAACAGAAACACTCCACTTCTTTATGTAGTATTCACAATGTATCAAGGTACTCGTAAACAAAGGCACTATGGAAGTGGTATCAGCCTCTATGAGGCCTTTACTAGGATTGCCAATTGAATAGGGATGTGCCACATGCCATACAACTCATAAGAATTAGCAACATTTCTTAAACAGACGTTACAGTATACTACAATAACAAGGAGGTGTCAGTATGGTTTGTGATGCAAAATGCTTGCAACTAGGATTTGTCAGTGTGGTTTGTTTTCATTTATATAAATGTATGATTATTAAACCATCACAAGATAAGCAAAGATATTTCTTGTTTAAAAAAAAAAAGGGGGGGGGCAAGAATTGAATAATTTAAATAATGTTGCTATAGGTTATATGATATATAGCAATATACATAAAGCATAATGTTAACTTTAACTCTTTAATACAGTTTGATTACTTTTATATAAATGTGCCTATGTCACAAGTGATAATTCAATAAAGGGTTAAAAAAATAACAAGGAGAAAGAGAAGAAAAGCATAAAAGAGTCCCAGCAGTCTACTTCTGGATGAATGCATCTCTGAGGCATCCTTCCATGGGAGGAATAAGGGAAGCAAATTATTATTTTTGAAGTTTCTTGGCATGTACACATAACCACAAGGTTTCCCCAACAACCAGAGCAGTGTGTTGGCTATACATAGCTTGACAGACTATTTATGAGACATCAGCAAACATTTGAGCCTGTACGTAAAATAATTGGTTTGACCCCTAGATGCAATTAACAGAAGATGATTAGCAGTAAAAGGCCCAATTCCCACCCTCTCATGGCTTCCCATTGCAGTGAATAAAAATGAGCTCCTTTGTGGCTGCAACAAGCCACTGACATATTGTCAGTGTGGAAGCAAGCATAACTGGCAGGAGAAAATCCTGGAACTCCTGCATGGTGAGAAAGACTACCCCCCAAATCCAAAATACTGATAAAAAGTGTGACCTTTATCTGTGACCAAATTACTTAGACCCTTTCCTTTTGGAAATGATCCCATTGTAAGCATCTCTGGTCAAGTATAGTTGTGTATTCAAACTTATCCTAACAGCAGATGTTCATGATCACTGTTGCAGTAACCTAAGCTATGGGCATTATATCTTGCCAAGGATATAACAGCTGACCAGCTTCCAAAAGTTCAATGCACTTTCCATGTAGACAAACTATTAGCTGAAGAAGATCTGACTAACTAGACATGTTTGAGCACTAAGCCCTTCAGAGCCTGCGTGCCAACTGAGAGGAAGGCCAATGACCTTAGAAGTACAAAGCAATGAATGTCCACACCCTGGGACGAAGAACATAAAAAATAAAGGGGTTACATGGCGAAACATACTGCAGTAGTGATCATTCAATCGTCTATTGTTATTTAAAGTTTACTTGCACAACTGTACTATGTTCTTCATATGACTCACTACTGCAGTAGCCTAAGCTATGTGGGTACCATAGCTTAACACGACTGGGAGGAAGAAAAATGAGGGTCCAGGAGTGCCTACAAAAAAGTCCTAGCAAATTAAAGTGCTTTGTAAAAGTGTACACAGGAGACTAATGTGTCAAAGCCCTGGTAGAATGAGCCTGAACCATGTCTGAATTGTTTTGTTGTGATGGGAATAACAAAAGGTAATAGCATGAAACAACCATTTGTAAAAAGTCTTCTTTGTCACAGGTTGTCCTGTTTTCTTACCTTCAGAAGAAATGAACAATTGATCAGATGTAGATTTTACTCTAAGACAGTACCTGAGCTGTCTGTGGACACCCAAGGTATGAAGTATCCTTTCTCCCTCATTTCTATATTCCGGGAGTAAGACAGGAGGATGGATTGCTTGGGGTTAAGGAAAACATGGAAACCACTTTAGGCTTAAATGATCCCAAGGAGGAGACATCTGTTTTCTAAGAGACTTCAGATATAAACCTCCATTCAAAAACATTTTCACATGAGACTGCATTAAAAGAGGGGGTGGGCAGACATGCTGAAATCACAGGATCATAGGAGGTTACTAGGCTAATGGTCCTACAGCCCTTACAAGCCTAGCCAAATACAATCCCTGATCCCAAAAATATCAAGGTATTAAGCGGAACTAAGTCAACAACTACTGCCCCTGTCCAAAAGGGACACAGTTGAAACTCCTGGGTGAATTTGCGGCTTCCCATCCAATCATCCAAGTTATGCTTAAATAAGGTCAGGGAAGGGCTCTGCTTCACTTGAATTGTAAGTTTGTTCCAGAAAAGAGGCAACTTCTGGGAAACATATCTAGTACTGGCCTGATAAGTGAGGAATACAGGGGGTTATAACTTCTTCTGTTCTGGATGCAATGCCCTTACTTATGAGGTGGGCAACATAGAAAGCCTTTCTTAAAACTGTGAAGACATGGTATTCAAAGGAAAGGTTGCTGTCAAACTGTGTGCCCAAATGTCTCATCATTGATTGCGTGCTTAGCGTATTAATGTGTTAATCTGCAGTGACATCTCCCTTGCCGAAGGGGATAATAATGCATTTTTTGCACTGAGTTTTAGCCCATGACTTTGGCACCAGTCATTTGTCTGTGTTTAAGTCCCTCTTGTAGGATATTGACATCATTTGGATTTTGTAGGATATTGACATCATTTGGAGACTCAATGACTGCACCCAGTTTGCAATCATCAGTAAAATTTGTCAGCCATAGCCCTTTTGTTTTAGCCTGTACATCTGAGAAGTAGATTCCAAATAATAGGGGCCGCAGCACAGATCCTTGGATTACAGGTCTGCTGGTGGAGGTAGAGTCACCTGTTTTGACTGTGCGCATTCTAGCAGTGATCCAGTTTCCAACCCACCCAATAATATATGGGTTGATCTCCAGGTTTTTAATTTCTCCAAATCTTTTGGGTTTCTAACACCATGATGGGAATGGACCCCATTCCTAAGTCAAAGTATGATTAATGTTCATGAAATTAGTATTTTTTCAATCTTTGATGTCAGTCAGTCAGAAGTGCTCTTTGCAGCACCTGCAATGTGCCCAGTAATGACTCCTTCTGCAATTCGTATGGAGTTATATGTATTGGTTACATATCTAAGTACGATTGTACATTCCCACTTGGTAACATATCCAAGTATGATTGTAGATTATTTTTTATAAGACCAATTGCTCCTCCTACTACTGGAACTGTATGGTTATATTTTTTCCACATTGCCCTCTTTTCTGCCTGCAAATCCTAATATTTTATGCAAGATGCTGTAGTCGATGGGGGTCATGATTTCAATGACAAATGCTACTTTTGTCTTCTTTTCATTGATCACTATATCTGGTTTTCTCTGTCTCTGTCTTTTGAAGTATTGATAATGGGCAATCCCATGTAATATAGATGTCAGCATTTTCTATGACGTTTTGTGGCTCAAGGTTCCTGTGTTTTTCAGCTACTTCAATATTTTGTTAGCACCAACCCCAGTGCAACAGTCTTGCCAAATTATTATGCCTTTCAATATACAGTTCTTCTGCCATTAGTATGTCACAACCAGCAACAAAGTGTGCAATTGTTTCTAATTCTGTTTTACAAAACCTACATTTTTCTGTTTCTCCCACATATTCAATGAACTTTATAAACCAACATGTATGTAGTCTACTATCTTGGGCCGCCAATATTAACCTTTCATCCTTTGGTTTGAATTAGTCCTCACCCATTCCTGCATTTGATCCTGATCAACATGCTGTTCCAGGAGTTTTCTATACTTGCAACTATATTTATGCATTTTCCACATTTCCTGCCTTCTAATCCGATCCTTCACCTTATATACTTTCTTTTGTTTGGCATATTCAGTTGCTGCCTGATTTTTATCTACTTCTGGTTTGATTTCTATTCCTGCTTGATACCATATGCTACTGCTAGACCATGAAAGGAAGTCATCTTAGATTTATTCTCTTCATGTTTCAAAACTTTCATTATGTTTGGGTTTTGTAAAGTTAGCAAATATGTATGTAGTCCCACAATTTTTATCCCTGGAATAATAATTTGTCCTTTATAATGGTTCAACTGCAAAGTGGATTGTCACTGTTATGTAGTTTATCAGTGTAGCATGTATCTTATACATTTTTAAGCACTCTTTTATCCATGAATGTGGGATGCTGTCAAAGGCATTTTTGTAGATTATCCATGCCATACTTAGATTCTTCTCCTTTTTACAGTTCTTCACTATGACTTTATTTAACAATAAATTATCCTTTGTTCCATATGACTTTCTTTTATTACCCTTTTGTTCTATTGCCATAATTGAGTTTTCTTCTAAATGACTCTAAACTCTCTTGCCATCAGTTCCAGTGTACAGTTTTATACATTGTCGGAAGGCAAGTTATTGGTCTATAGTTTTTAGGTAGCTTGCAGGTTCACTCAAGTAGGAGCACTGTTTCGTCTGTTCAGGGTACATATACAAATAGTTCTTTATTATGTCTGAATCTTCATGCAAAGATTTCTAAAATGTTTAGCCAGAAGTTAGGTACTGCATCTGGACCTGGGGTTTTCCAATTAGAGGCTTTTCTTAACTTTGTTTAAGTCTCTCTGGCCATTACTTCATCCCATTTCATATCCTGTACATTTGAACTTCTTATTCTTTTACTTTTTCAATCCATTTAGCACCTTTGTTATATTCCACAGGATCTTCATTCTCTTTTGGTGGCCTATCAATTCATTTTATCTTGTTTCCCAATTCTCTACAAACCTTTTCTGGGTCATCAATAAATTGCTTATTTTGTTCTTATCCTTTATATTTATCTGTGTATTGTTTTTCTGCCTGTGCCGATATTTTTTTTTATTATTTGTGATTGTTATAATAGATTGGTATTCATCATGCACTATGTGCATTGCCTTTATCACATCCATCTTTCTGAGTATTTTTGTTCACCTCATCCCTCTTCTATACTCTTCTAACAGTAACGCATCTCGTCTTAACTGCTTTATAATTTTCTCTATTTGATACTTCCATGATGGCATTCCATTTCACCCCATCCTTTCCCTTACCATCCTGTGCTCTTATAGGTTCATAGGTTCATACTAGGCTATCTGCCCTAGGGCATTTATAAGCCTACCCAGAGTGTGTTTGGCTTTCGCCACCCATTTTAAATTAATTTTGCTATGCCCTTTTTCGAGGTTAGTATACTGTGCCTCTGTCTAACAGTGACACAGAAGTGATAACCGGGGTAAACCTACGATCTCCCATCCACTCATCAAGATTCCTCTTGAAGAGAGTCAATGAGGGACTCTGCCTAACCTGGACTGGGATTTTATTCCAGAGTGAATGGAGCCTCTGGGTTATGAATCTGTCCCTCCAGCATGTCCTATTTATTTCAGTGCTGAGGTTCAAGTCTCTCAAGCGCGTAGCTCGATGGGATTTGGATTTTCTGAGGTGCAGCATGTCCATTAATTCTGGGTTGGACATGGCTTTATACATCAGGCACAGATCGCCATCTGGTCCCACTGATGCTGTGTTTTTTCCTTTGGAGAGGGCAGCTCTTACCTGAGCATCTGAGATGTCAGGGGGGCAGCACTCTGCTGGGATAGATATTTGCCCTTTTGGTGGGGGGGGGTGGAGAAGTTTGCGCTGAACCTGTCAGCTAGGATGTTGGCAATGTCTGTGGGTTCGGTGTATTTTTTTTGTCATTTTGGACGAATTCTGAGCATATCTGGGAATTCACACCCAGGTTCCTAACATAACTAAAGAAAGCCTTGTGATTATCCTTAGTGTCCTGTGCAATTTCTCTCTCGAAGCTGGCCTTAGACGATTTTATGAGTGCCCGTAGTTTTTTGCCAATACTGATCAGAGATGCCTTCCCTTTTTGGGAATTTGCTCTATTATGTAGTAGCTTCCTCCTTCTATTGTATAGTTTGTTTATGGCTGGGGTCCACCAGACAGGACGTCTGCCTTTGGAGGATTGGGTCTTGGTTTTATTTGGGATTGCACGATCCATGCATTCCTGAAGGTGTTCATAGAATGCATTTATAAAGGATTCTGCGGTCGGGCCGTATTTTCCACAGGCCCGGGGGCTTTGAAGGATTCCACCTCGGTTTTGAGGAGTGTGAAATTTGCTTTAGAGAAGTTTTTCACTGTGGTTTTCAGGGCAGGGGGTGGAGTCGGGATGTGAATATCCAGTGAGATTAGTTTATGGTCTGATCTTACCAGTGAGGGATACACTTCTGGTCTGCAGCATAGAGTCCCCATGTTGGTGATGATCAGGTCCAGTATGTTTTCCCCTCTTGTGGGAGTGGTAACAAGTTGTTCCATAGCATTTGAGTTTATAAATTCTAGGAACCTTTGGGCTAGGGTGTTGGAGCTAGAGTAATGCTCCCAGTCTATGTTTGGGTAGTTGAAGTCACCCAATATAATGGTGTTTGGAGAGACCTTCAAATTTTCCAGTGTTCTCAGGAAGGCCAAGTGGGGTTCCTGGGTTTGGGAGGGTGGTCTGTAGCAGGCTATAAACTGGAAGGCTGTTTTACCCACTGTTAGTTGCACATGGATAGTCTCTGATGCTTCGTGCTGTGCCACCAACCTGGAGGTGTGGGTATGTTTGACGAATATTGATACTCCCCCTCTTTTTGTGGTTCGGTCCAAGTTTTGGGGCCGAAAAGCATGGTATGAGGTATAACCTGGTAGTGCTGGGGTGCTCTCGGGAGCCTTGAACCAGGTTTCTGTTACTGCACAGATATCTATGTTCTCCATGCTAAGGAGAGTTTCGAGCGCGTGCATCTTGAGGTTTAGACTTCTGGCATTGAGTAGCATTACTCTTAGTTTCTTATCCCTTGTGATACCTATGGAGGTGGGTTTGTCTTTTGAGCCTTGCCTAAAAAAGGCACTATGGGGGTAGCAAGAGCCTTTGCCAATATCCGAAAGCCAAGGGATGACAGGTGCAAGCCGTCCCTAGCGAAGCATCGTGGCTTGTCGAGCATGTCATCCCAGGCTGACAGGCATTGGATCCCCTTTGAATGACACCAATACTTAAGCCAATTGTTGAAATTGATCATCTTGTCTTCATATTGTGGCATCATTCTTGGTGAGGGTAAGATGCTACTCAAGGTCAGGGTCATACCGGCCTGGGCTACATGCTCAGAGAGCTCCTCTATGTCTCTTTTCATGTAGTCCAGGGAGGTACGTCTCAGGTCATTCACACCAGCATGGACAATGACTGAGTCATATTTGTACTTGCCTTGGAGTGACCTGAGTGCTTGTGTTATGTGGCGGATTCTAGCGGCCAACAGGCAGCTCACCGTGACCTTCTCCTTGTTCAGCCTGGTGAGCGGGACGTCAGTGTGCCTGACGATAGAGTCACCTATTACAAGTGTATCAGGTGTGTTGTTTAGCCTTAAGGGCTGTGACTGTTCGGCACACTGGCATTGTGAGCTATGTGTTGCACGTGTTTTGTTTTGGGGTAGCGGTTGCTTGGGTGTCTGCTTTGAAGGTCTCTGCTGCTTAGGCAGATTTTTATTTAGAGCCCCCAAGTATGTTTTTGTGTGTTTATGTGTTTGGTTTGCTGTCGTGGTAGGTCTATGTGAGACTGGAATTGTAGTGAGTGTTGTTTCCTTCTCCTCTGGACTGGTTTCGGCAGTACTGAGTTGAGAGAGCTTTGCCTCCAGTATGGCTATATGGTTGCATCTCTCACATGTGTTGGAATTTGTTGGGAGGAGGAGAGGGTTTGTCAGTGTACATGAGGCAGTTCTAACATTGCCTCAAGATTCCCAGATTCACCAGCTGGACCGGACAGGAGATTGACAACTGACCTTTGGACATGCTAGAATAGTATTGGGAATTCCTTTATAATTGAAAAAAAAAAAAGGGCCAATGGGGAACAAGGTACTCAAGGGGAGTTTGTGAGGGTGTAGTGCTTTTAATTTTTTAGTGCTGACTTATATAATTGCTTTAGTGAGCAAGTGCCAGGCATCTTAAATGCAATGTGTTACAGGCAACTTAAATGCAAAAATGACAAACGGTAACTTTCTTTCAAGTGAAACAAGGAAATAAGTACAGTAAGCAATGCAGATATCACTAGGGATCCACAGAAGCGCTGAAAAGCCGCGTTTTAGGTGGAATTAGCATTTCAGGGAAATAACAAGCAAACAAACAACAAGCATACAAACAATGCTAGATTCAGCAGGCCTGGAACTAGTCTATGCTACAGCAAACAAGGTGTACCAATTTCAGTAAGAAACAGTTCAAATATGCAGGCACTATAAGCCTTTAACCAGAAATTCCCAGCTCAGAAGGGCAGAGTCCAACCTCTCCTCCCACAAGAGTGCAGACCACGAACCTTCTTAATGTAAAATAACTGGCCTGAAGCCCAAGTGCTTAAACCAGAACTAATACACTTTTAGAGTAACAGACACTGAGCCCTCAATCAGCAGTTCCCAACTTAGAAGGATGTAAGCTACCTGTCCTGCCACCACAGTGCAGGCCACAAACCTTCCTAATGTAAAACAACTGGTCTGAAGCCCAAGTGCTTAATTCAAAAGACTTAGAATGATAGCTACACTTTAATCAAGTTACTACCAAGCAGTAATAAATACAATTGAATACTTTAAATAATGCCTGGATTAGTGCTCAAGTTATACAAACAAAGCTAGATTAGATCTTGTGTTAGGACTTTATCTGTTATTAATTAGGCTGCACAGTAATGTATCCTATTTACTTCTGTTATATCATGTGAATCTCTAAGGACAGTACTAATTACTGTGCTCATTTGTTTGATCAGACTTCTGACTTTTTGGGTTTTATTGACCTTCTGCAGTCTATTTCTTTAATTGATCTTAATACATCTATCTGGATTAAATTAAGCAACACTTCTCTTAGCTCATTTTCTTCTAAACTGAGGGCACATTTTTTGTTTTTCATTTCCTGCAGGCATTCTATAGAAAGTTCTACAGCATCTTCCTATGGCACATTGTTTGATTTCATCCTGTGCCATCTGTTGCTCTGTCACATGGGAACTCAATGGCCTATCACTCCTCAACATTGACTGTGTCAGACTTTCCACAGAGTTTTTTTTTTCCAGATGGGTGAGTTTATCAATAATGCCAGAGTGAAGAATAGTGTCAAAGGCCTTGGCCAGGTCGAAGTAGGCTGAATGCACAGATTTGCCTTTGTCTACGGCTTTCATGACGGTCTCCAAGTTCAAGAGGCAGCATCTCCCTTTAACAAAGCCAAATTGGGTCAGGTCAAGAACTTGGAGGTCTCCTATATCTTAGTTGATAAGGTCCATAATTATTCCTTCCATAGCCTTGCAGATTAGGCTGGTCAGGCTTTTGGGTCTATAGTTCCCAGGGTCTGTGGCAGCACCTCCTTTATGTAATGTGATGACAGATGCAATTTTCCATTCAGCAGGCACAAAACCAGTGCTTTGTCATACCCAGCGGTGCAGATAGTTCCTGTTTTAATTAGAACACAGCCTGGGATATTATCAAGTCCCATACAGGCTGTGGTTTTGGCTTTGGAGAGAGCGTTTACAACCTGCTCCTTGAAGATACTAGGTGGACGGCAGGTGGTAGGGATGCTTTGGGAGGATATGTGGTGGTGCTGGGGAGTGTTTTCACTGAACTTGTCAGCTAGCAGGTTGGCTATTTCTGCGGGTGCAGTATACAATTGACAAATAAAATGAGAAGACAGGCCATACTATAGAAACTCACAAAATAGTGCAGAAACAGAGAATCACTGGCCCTGAAAGGGCACTGGCTCTTTTTTTTAGCATCAACTACAAAAACATTTCCCATTTACTAATAAATGATTTTCTAATAACAGGACTTGTCATCTAGTTTAAGAACTGCTGCACTTCCCCATTAAAAAAGGTGACTTAAAAGCATCACAATTATTACATAAGAAGTCAGTTGTAGTTATGGTTTGGGTCCATCAAATTATCCCTGGTCTTGTGTGAGTATATTCATTCTGTGAGGAGCTTGTGGTATTTGTCCCAGGCCTTACCAAAATAAGGGAGAACCGCTGTTGCCTGTTCCAGAAAGGACTCACTGCAATGATCTTCAAACTGATCCTGGATAATATTGGAAAGGATGGGGAAAACCCTATAGAACAATTCCTATCCAAGGTAAATAAAAATGCATCTGTCATCCAGGCCCTTCAAGGGTGGTGACCTGGAGCAAAACTTTACCAGTTGACAGTGGAAGCAAAAAGATGCATTTGAGGTGTTCCCTACAGCAGGATGAAATCTTGGAAGACCCCCCCCCAATACATTTCCATTAGTGAGAGTTTGTCCTGGTCCTGCTCAGCATGTCTGCTACACAGATTTGCTCTGACAATTGTAAGATTCCTTTAGATGAGAATGGGCTGAACAGCCATATCCCAGGCTCCCATGGCTAATCTACAGCAACAGTAAGAAAGTACAGTTGTGTACACTTACCATAAATGTAAATATTAGAGTGTATTCACTGTTGCAGTCATCACATTTGGGTTATCCCTGCCAGGGTAGCCCTCGGCCGGCCTGAATACCAGAGGCTTAGTATTTCTGCGTCGGTTGCGGTCACTTCAGTACTGACATCAGGTCGTCAGTTGTATAAAGTAAGGCAGCCGACGCCATTACATCAGTTTTTCTTGCCCTAACCTGTCAGGAGCCCACAAGTAGGAGGCAGGTTCTGGTGGAAGAACAAAATACCAATAAATCCCTTGTAAGAAAGGAGAAGAGAAAAGAGGGAATGGAGGGAGGGAAACTAGGACTGCAACAGTGAATACATTTGAACATCTGCATTTATGGTAAGTGTACACAACTGTACTATGTTCTTCATAATTCACTGTTGCAGTCATCACATTTGGGTTGATTCCCAAAGCTGAAGAAAATGGTGGAGGCAGTCAAGGAAACACGTTTATATCACGCTATCAAAAGATGAAAATAGCGAATGCTATTTCATCGAACCTAAAATATCTAAACCACATAATATTGAACATTCAGAACAGCAAATTTTTTCCTTGAGAAAAAAAATCGCTATTCCGAAACACACACACACAACACAAGCACACCTAAAAAACATCCACACACACACACTTATAACCCTACAACTAACCCTACACTAAACTGTACATACACTACTATCTATCCACTTACCTTAACCCAAACCCTAAGGTCCGTCACTATCACACATTCACCTAACCCGCGCTCTAACCCTAACTCACCTAACCCGCGCCCTAACCCTAACTCACCTAACCCATGCCCTAACCCTAACAACTACACAATCACACACTTACTTGAACCCGACCCATAATTTTCCACCACAGTGCTGAAAATAGCAAAGCCACAGAACCGGCCAACCGAATTCTTTCCCTAGGAAAGAATTCGGTGCTCTGCAGCTTCACTATTTTTAGCGTTCGCTCAAAATGGGTTGATATTAGAAGGTCCAAAGTTAAAACTTCGATGTTCTGATATAGACCCAAGGAAACTAGGGGCTGGCTAGGATGCCCTGCAAGACTGCAGAGGCAAACCCTGCCCTGGATTTGGAGAAGAGAGGCAGGTGGTAGTGTTTGGTAAAAGTGTGAATGGATGTGCAGGTGGCAGCCTCCAGGATGTCCCTGGTGGGGACTCCTTTGAGGAAAGCTGCAGAGGTGGAGGCTGCTCTGGTGGAGTGAGTCCTGTCCCCCTTGGGGGGAGGCTTTCCATGTTGCTTGTAGCAGAAATGGCTGCAGTGTGCTATCCATTTGGAAATGGTTTGTTTGGAGATGGCTTTGCCTTCTGCCCAGCAACTGCTCAGACTTTCTGAAGGATTTAGTCCTGTCTAGATAGAATCTGTCTGAGCTGTCTGTGCACACCTATAGAGTGTAGGATCCTTTCCCCCTTGTTCTGGGGATGAGGAAAAAGGTGAGCAAGTGAAAGGATTCGTTGAGAGCCACACTGGATACCACCTTGGGCATGAAGGATGGGTTAGTCCTGGGGGATACCCTTTCAGCATGGAAGGTGATTAAGGGTTCCACAGCCATGAGTGCTTGCAGCTCGGAGACTCTTCAGACTGAAGTGATGGCCAGAAGGAAATCCGTCTTCCAGGAGAGAAATTTTAGCTCTGCTGAGGAGGCTGGTTTGAAGGGGGGCAGGGTGAGCTTTTCCAACACAAATTTAAGGTCCCAAGCTGGGGTTGGTGCTCTTCTGGGTGGCCTCAAGTTGCTAGCCCCTCTTAGGAACTGTTTGATCAAACGGTGCGAGAAAATAAGCAGAGATAGCAGAGGCATGAATTTTAATAGAGAAAAAAGAGAGGCCAGTGTGTAGCAGGTCAGCTAAGTAATCCAGGATAAGAGGGAGGGAAGGCTGTGCCATATTGGCTCCCTTAGCCTGAATCCAGGTGCAGAACCTTTCCCATTTGCCTGCATAAAACTTTGTAGTGCTAGGGCATCTGGCCTCATGTATAACATCTAGAACCTGTTTATTGAGCTTGGCAGATTTATCGGGGTTTAGGGAATAAGCCAAGCTGCCAAATTGAGGGTCTGCATGCATTACCCTTCCCTCTGGATCAGGAGGTTTGGAATCTGAGGAAGATGCTAAGGTGGCAGTGGGGACAGGCTACACAGCAAGGGGTACCTGTGCTGGTGAGGTCAGTCTGGAGCTACAAGAATTGTCCTTGGTTGTTCCTCCCTTATTTTGAGCAGTACCCTGGGGATGAGAGGAAGTGGAGGAAAGGCAGAGACCAATAGATTGACCCAGGGGAAGGACACAGCATCCACTTTCCAAGCCATGTGGTGATGCTCCCTGGTGCAGAATTTGCTGAGCTGATTGTTGGTGTGTGAGATAAAGAGGTCAACCCTCGGGGTGCCCCATTTCTGAGATATTAGGGTGAGGGTTCTTCTGTTGAGCTGCCATTCATGGGGGTCTAGAAGATTTCTGCTTAATTGGTCTGCCATAGAGTTGAAAGAACCTGGTAGGAATTGTGCTAACAGGTGTAGGTGCATGGCAGAGGTGGTGTGCCAAAGGGTTATGGCCAGCCTGCATAGGGGGTAATAGCGACTTCCTCCCTGCTTGTTGATATACCACATCACAGTGGTGCCTGTTTTGATGGGGAGAGAAGGGGCCTGAAAGCTATCAAGGCATGCTGGACAGCCATCATCTCTTTTTGGTTGATGTGCACAGGGATTTGCTGTGGGCTCCATTGACCCTGTATGCATCTGCTGTCCAGGTGTGTACCCCAGGCATAGTCTGATGCATAAGTGCTGATGGTCTGGGTGGCGTGGGGTGGTGAGAAAGGTAGTTCCTTGTTGTGGTGGCATGCTGTTGCCCACCAAAGAAAATCTTTTCTGAGGCAAGAAATTATAGGTATGAGAGTCTCCAGGTCTTGAGAGTGTTGACACCAAAGGCTTTTTAGGTACCATTGAAGTTTCCTCATATGCGGTCTGGCATATGGAATGAGTTGTATGCAAAATGCCATGAATGCCCGAGCTTGCACGATTTTCCTTGCAGATAGCTGGGATCTGTTGGCTAGTTGAGAGAGAGAGAAGTAGGCTGTCAAGAAAATTTGCTTTTCTGGTGTAAGGAATGCCATCTGGGATGCTGTGTCCAGGCTTGCTCCCAGGAATATAATCCTTTGGGTGGGCACCAGAATGGATTTCTTTTCATTAATAGTGTACCCTAGGGAGGTTAGAAGGGACTTTACAGAAGCCAGGTGCTTGAGCAGCTTCTCCTGGCTGCCTGCCTGAATTAGACAGATGTCTAAGTATGGGTAAATCTGGATATTCAATGAAAAAAACTCCAGAGGCACATCACAACCATCGGAGCTGACCTGATGAAAACCAGTTTATTCACACAAAAAGCACAATACAATGGCCAGCAAGTGCTTTCACATTTCTCTGAACTCTTCTTCAGACTTAAAAAGTACTCCTTCTATTGTACATCAGTATATAGGCACGTTTAACCAACTTGCACCCATCAAAAACTTTCCCATTTCATCATTAATTAATGTAGTAGTCAATAATCAAACCACCCCTGCCCAAGAACGCTTACAATGTTAATAAATGTAGTGTGTCATTATATAACAATACATATGAAAATGTGTGAATACAATAAAAACATACATAAATAGACTAGTAAGATAAATGTAAAAAATACAACCCTTAACACAAGATATAAACATTTCTATACATTTCTTTTATCATTTAATCTAAAAGCATATTCATTCTAGTAAGGGGTGTATCTTTATGAGTAATGCTCTTGCAAGACATGTAATGCATACAGATACAACACACAAGTTTCGGTTCACGGTGATGAAATCAATATATAAAACAGCGAGGTTAGGTGATGTCAGGAACCATACTGAGAAGCAGGAAGCTAGATGGATCCTGAGGTTACAAGCAGATAGGTTACACGGCCTAAATGATAGGGTTTCACTGAAACCCTTCCTTACAGGTAGACCCCTTACTCAGTCACTTTTAATGGACAGACCCCTATTTATTACTTTGGAATATAAGCATGAATACAAGTTTTTATATGTAATAAATGTTTTCAGCAAATTTTTATGATAATAAAGTTTTACTGATACCATGAATATCAATTAGTTAGAATGAATATGCTTTTAGATTAAATGATAAAGGAAATATACAGAAATGTTTATATTTTGTGTGTTAAGGGTTGTATTTTTTACATTTATCTTACTAGTCTATTTATGTATGTTTTTATTGTATGCACACATTTTTATATGTATTGTTATATGATGACACACTACATTTATTAACATTGTAAGCGTTCTTAGGCAGGGGTGGTTTAAATGATTAACTACTACATTAATTAATGATGTAATGGGAAGGTTTTTGATTGGTGCAAATTGGTTAAACCTGCCTATATATTGATGTACAATAGGAGGAGTAGTTTTTAAGTCTGAAGAAGCGTTCAGAGAAACGTGAAAGCGCTTACTGGCCATTGTATTGTGCTCTTTGTGTGAATAAACTGGTTTTCATCAGGGCAGCTCCGATTGTCGTGGTGTGCCTCTGGAGTTTCTTTCATTGAATTTGCTATTTTGCTTAGCAGGGGCACTTAATCCAGAGCTGTGTTCTGTTCATCTTAAATCTGGATATTCCTTTGTCTGCAAAAGGCAATGGCCAGAGCCAGACATTTTGTGAAAACTCTGGGAGCAGTGGATAAGCCAAAGGGAAGCGCAGAGAACTGAAAGTGTTGAGATCATTGCCCTGAAATGGAGATATTTTCTGCATGTTTCCCTGACAGGAATGTGGAGGTAGTCCTCCTTTAGATCTAGGGTGGCTAGCCAAACATCCTTGGAGAGCATGGATAGCAGATGCTGGAGGGTAAGCATTTTGAAATCACCAGGAAGGTGTTTAGAATGGATAGACTGAGGATGAGGCAACAGGTGCCCTCTTTTCTGGGCACCAGAAAAAGTCTGGAGTTAGAAACCTTGGCCTTTCTGTTCTCCAGGAAAGTGCTCTACTGCCCTCATATAGAGCAGGGAAAGGACTTGCTTTTGGCCTCTGCACACTGGTTTGTTGGAAGACCTGGGAACCCTTTTGGGGTTAGAAAGGTGTGGAAAGAAAATTTGTATCCCTGGGACACTATGTTGAGAACCCAGTGGTCGTTGTTAATGGTGGCCCAGGTGCTTGCGTGAAAGGAAGTTTCCTCCCAGGGGTAAGTGAAGATGGGCAGATGGAGGGGTTGAGGTAGGTGAGTCATTGTAAGTTCTTACCATAAGGGGGTCGCTTAGAACTCCCTGGTTTTGAAGTGGAGGTAGTCCACTGCTTAGATCTCTGTATTCCCTGTGGCTGCTGTCAGTGGGGTCTGTTTCCCCAGTGTCTGGCCTGAACTAGCTTAGTGGGAGCAGGAAAGGACCAGTGCTTGGTGGGACAATGCCTGCTGGACCTTTAAGAAATCCTTAACTGTCTGCATAGATTTTCCTTTTTCTTCCATCTTTTTTAAGACCTCTTCTGCCTTAGTGCCAAATAAGTTGCCTTTGTGCAAGGGGGCATCCAACAATTTATAGAGATGACATGGTCTAGCAAGGGCTGTTCCTTAAGCTATGCGTGCCTTCTAATGACAGATCTGGTGACTGCTGCTCTGCAAGAAGCTTCTAGGGCATCAAAACCACAGTGCAAGGTGCGTTTAGTTACTTGACTTGCAGAATACATTAAGTCTTGTAACTCTTTAGATTCTGCACAAGCAGGAAAGTAAGACTTTTTTTGTTTTAGGCATTCAAGGGTATACTGCTGAAATTTTAGCATATGGAACTGACAATTTAGTGCCCTGATAGCAAGGGTAGCTGAGGTGTATACATTTTTACCCCATCTGTCTAATGCTCAGGAATCCCTGTCTGAGGGGGGTGTGATTCTTAGCAGAGGTTGCTTTAATCCCTTTAGGCCCTTGAGAAATTACCTCAAGGTCAGCAGTAGGATTTTTAAAAATAAATTTGTGAGTCAGGAACTCTTGTAGTACCCATCTGGTTTTTTGGGTTCAGGAGGGAGGGTGTCAGGTGTCAAGCTGGATTCCAGGAAAATATCTTCCATAACATCCAGGACTGGGGGGATGGCCAAGGGTCTGTGCTGTGGAAGATCTAAGAATTCCCTGAGTCTCTTTTTAGATTGAGGGTAGTCATGACTCTCCCATTGGAAATGCTCCCTTAAGGTATGAAGGGTTTCCCCAAATGAAAAATCCTTTGGGGGGAGAGGCTGAAGGAATGGAATCCTCTGCATCAGAATCCTCATGAGTAGCGAGGGGTTGCATATCTTCACATTCAGATGCATCAGAGCCATCTGACTCTTCTTCAGACAAAACTACAGGGGACAGATTTATTTTCCTTTTGGAGGAGGTAGCCTGGTTTCCCCTCATCAGCATAAGGTCTTCCACCACTTTAAGCATTTGGGTCTGAGGCAAGGAGGTAGGTGCCTGAGATTGGGTCGTCTGTTTCTTGGGTGTGGTTCTTACCCTGGGCCTAAGAAACTAATTTTCGAAAGAATGGTAGACAAGAAAGTCGTTTGTGTCGAGAATCGGTAGTACAAAGGACTTCCTCGGTAGCCAGTGCCTGCTCAGCGGCTCTGGACCCATCCAAAGTAGAGACGACCACAGCATCTTTAGTCGAAGAAGAGTCATGCGGCATACCGGACTCCGAAAGGGTCTCGGTAGCGGCCTGCAAATCCACAGAAGTGGGCATCAGGGGCTGCAAAAGTGCCACACTGAGGACCAGAGAACTGACGACTAGTTTAACGGGAGCATCGTCGGAAGGTTTGAACCTGTGCAGTCTATCTTTATTTTTACACTTTTTCGGAAGATCTGCTGCCGGATGGCTTACCGAAGGCATATCGGAGTTCGATAACTGTTAGCGAAAATATATAGCTACAGTAAGGGCTCGACAACAGACAGTTCTGGCATTGAACAAAGCACAGAAGCAAAAGCAGGGGACATCATGGTCTGGGCATAAACAAGTGACGCAGTAAGAATGGAAGTCTCAGTGTGGTATTTGCTTTCCACAAGTGAGACAATTGTTAACTTGTTCTGACATCGGTTAGTGCAAGAAGAAAAGGATCCCCAACGGGATACTTAGCTTTAGAAGACTTCAGCTTGAATTCAGTAGAAGAAACTCAGGTAGCGGCCGACCAGCACTCGTGCAAACTGCTTCTGCTTCGGGTTCCATGGCAAGAAAGACTGATGCAATGGCATTGGCTGCCTTACTTTATACTACTGATGATGTGACGTCAGTACTGAAGCGACAGCAACCGACGCAGAAATACTATGACTCTGGTATTCGAGCCGGCCGAGGGCTACCCTGGCAGGGATAAAGTACAGTTGTGTACACTTACCATAAATGTAGACGTTCGAGTGTATTCACTGTTGCAGTCCTAACAAATGGGTTATCCAAAGGTAAGTAAAAATAATGTCGGTTGCCATCGGTTGTAAAGGCCGTCAGGGCCTCCGATACAAAAGGAGGCAGCCGACATCACTTCCCCAGTCTTTCTTGCCATAACAGTCAGGAGCCTCCAGAAAATAAGGCTTAAACCAACCAATTTGGCAAAAAACAAATTAAGCCTGTACCTCAGGAAAAGACAGTAGGAGAGGACCACAAAAAAGGGGGAAGGAGGGAGGGAAACCAGGACTGCAACAGTGAGTACAATTGAACATCTACATTTATGGTAAGGTGTACACAACTGTATTATGTTCATCATGTTTCACTCTTGCAGTCCTAACAAATGGGTTGATTACCAAAGCCCAGTGAAAAGGGAAGAACCAACAGAATCAAGGGTTGGATATAATGGACTGCAACACAGCAATGGCAAACCCTGCCCTGGCTCTGGAAAACAGAGCAAATTATAATGCTTTGTGAAAGTGTGAACAGAAGACCACGTGTGGTAGCCTCAAAAATATCTTTAGTAGGGACACCCCTTAAAAAGGCTGCAAAAGTGGACGCTGCTCTAGTTGAGTGGGTCCTAACTCTTTGAGGAGGAACCTTGCTATGAAAAGAACAAAAGTTGATGCAATGTGCAATCCACTTGGAAATGGTTTGCTTAGAGATTAGCCTTGCTCTGAGCTCCAGGGGCAAAATTGACCAATAACTGAGCTGATTTCCGAAGGTCTTTAGTCCTGTCCAGGTAAAACCTGAGCTGTCTGTGCACATCAAGAGAATGCAGTATCCTTTCACCTTTACTTCGAGGATTAGGAAAGAAAGTAGGAAGGTGTATAGACTGATTAAGAGTCAAGCTAGAAACCACCTTAGGCATAAAGGAGGGATTGGTTCTCAAAGAGACCCTGTTTGGATGGAAAATAATAAAAGGCTCCACAGCCATCAAAGCCTGCAGCTCCGAAACCCTCCTTGCTGAAGTTATAGCCAAGAGGAAAGCAGTCTTCCAAGAAAGAAACTTTAAATCTGCAGTGGCAGATGGCTCAAAAGGAGGAAGAGTGAGTTTCTCTAGAACAAAATTAAGATCCCATGCTGGAGTAGGTGCCCTTCTGGGAGGTTTTAAGTTGCAAGCACCTCTAAGAAACATTTTCAAAAGGGGATGAGAGAAAATGGGTTGTTCAACAGAACAATGAGCAGAAATAGCTAAAGCATGTAGCTTGATAGAAGAAAAAGAAAGACCACCCTGAAGCAGTTCAGCCAGGTATTCCAATATCAGAGGAAGGGTAAGCTGAGAAGAAGATTCCCCTCTAGCCTGCATCCAATAAGAGAACCTTTCCCATTTGCCAACGTAGGACTTCCTAGTGCTAGGCCTCCTGGTCTCCCTCAGCACATTAACCACCTGCTGGGAAAGGGAAGAAGATAAGGAAGGAGTCATACTGCCAAATGAAGGGATTGAAGATGAGGATGCAGAATGATTCCCCCTTCCTGAACCAAAAGATCTGGCTTCTGAGGAAAATGCCAAGGAGGAAACTGGGAGAGACTGCGAAGCAGTGGATGCCAATGCTGTCTGGGCCAGTCCGGAGCTATGAGAATAGTCCTTGGTCGTTCATCCCTGATCTTCAATAACACTCTGGGTGGAAGAGGAGGGAAGGCGTAAACTGATAGCAACGTCCAAGGGAAGGACAGAGTATCCACTCTCCAGGCCCTGCTGTGATGCTGTCTGGTGCAAGAGGAGGGAGGAGAAAAGATCCACCTGAGGTGAGCCCCAACGTTGAATAATGCTGTAAAAAATGCTCTGTTCAGCTGCCACTCGTGAGGATCCAGGGTTTGCCTGCTCAACAGGTCTGCCAAAAAACTGAGCCTTCCTAGAGGGAACTGAGCTAGGAGATGCAGGTCCAGGGATGCTGCCATGGACCAAAGAATCATACTTTGTCTGCACAGGGGTAAGAGCGAGTCCCTCCCTGCTTGTTGATGTACCACATGACTGTGGTGTTGTCTGTTCTAAGGAAGGTCCCTGGAGAAAGAAGGTGCTTGAGGGCTAGTAAAGCCTGTTGAACTGCAATAAACTCTTTTAGATTTATGTGCAGGTGCATCTGCTGGGCGTTCCACCATCCCTGTATGCATCTGCCATCCAGGTGTGCTCCCCAGGTGTAGTCCGATGCATCTGTAGTCAGAACTTGAGTGGCAGGAGGTGTCTGAAAGGGCATGCTCTTGTTTTGTAGACAGGCTGTTGCCCACCATAGAAACTCCGTCTGCAGAAATGGAAGCAGAGGGATCATCATATCCAGGTCCTGTGTGTGTTGACACCAAATGTTCTTGAGGTACCATTGCAATTTCCTCATATGCAGTGTTGCATAAGGAATCATGAGAATACAAGATGCCATGAATCCCAGAGCTTGCAGGGAGCTGGGACAGGCTTGCAAAGTTCTTGAAGAAAACTGAAAGAGTTGTCTGCTTCTCCTGGGTGAGATGCATCATCTGGGCGGCTGTGTTCAGACTCGCTCCCAGGAATGTTATCCTTGGATGGTACCATTTTTGGCTTCCTCATTGAGAGTGTAACACAGGGAAGAAAGAAGAGTCTTTACGAATTCAAGATCCTTTAGTAGCTGCTCTTGAGAACTTGCATGAAGACAGTTGTCCAAGTATGGGTAAATCTGAATTTTCTTCTGCCTACAAAAAGCAATGACTGGGGCCAGGCACTTCGTGAAGACTCTGGGAGCAGTAGATAAGCCAAAGGGCAGAGTAGAGAATTGATAATGTTGCTTGCCCACTCTGAAACAAAGATACTGCCTGCAACTTCCCCCGACAGGGATGTGCAGGTAAGCCTCTGAGATCTAAGGTTACCAGCCAGGAATCCTTTTCTAGCATTGGAAGCAACTGATGCAGAGTGAGCATTTTGAACTTTGGAATTACTAGAAAAGAGTTCAGAATGGAAAGATCTAGGATAGGACGCCAGGTGCCTTCTTTTTTTTTGGAACTAGGAAAAGCCTGGAATAAAAGCCCTGGCCTACCTGCTGAGCAGGAACCGATTCTATTGCTCCCAAATGAAACAAAGACAAAATTTGTTTTTCTACTTCCGCCTTTTGGAGGAACGTCTGGAAATCCTTTGGGAGCTGGAAAGGTGCGGAAAGAAAACTTGTGCCTCAGGGACACCGTTCTGAGCACCCATTTGTCATTTGTGATAGAGGCCCAGACATCTGAAAAAAGGGCCAACCTTCCCCCTAAAGGACTCTCCAGGCAAGCAAGAACAGGCAGTTGTAAAAGGTCATTGAAAATGTTTTGAATGAGATGCAGGCTTGGAGCTTCCCGCCTTAGAAGTGGAAGCCTGCCACTGCCTAGAACTTTGAGGGGTAGCTGTCTGTCCCCTAGAAGATTTGTAACCCCTAGTCCTGGAACGGTTCTGTCTGCTGGTATCAGGAAAGGTCCAACTCTTGGAAGGGTAATTCCTGCTAAAGCGGTTGAACTTGCAGAAAATCTTTAACAGTTTGCATGGACTTGGCCTTATCCTCATCTTCTTAAGCACCTCCTCAGCTTTGCTGCCAAAAAGATTGTCTTTATGCAAAAGTACATCTGAAAGCTTAGCCTTGACAGGTTCTGGAAGAGGCTGTTCTCTGAGCCAGGTGTGCCTTCCAATAACAGATCCAGTATGCATAGCCCTACTGGAGGCCACAAGGATGTCAAAACCATAATGCAAAGAATGCTTATTGACCAGAGTGGCTGAATTCAACAAATCCTGCATGTTTTTACTCTGCCAAAAGAGGTACATTTGCAATCTTAGACTTAATAGCCTCCAAGGTGTGCTGTTTGGTACTTCAGCATGTGAAAAAAAAACAATTGGTAGCCCTAATAGCTAGGGTGGCAGAGGTATAAACTTTCGTGCCCCACCTATCTAGGTTCCTAGATTCCCTGTCCAAGGAACAGGATTCCTGGTAACACTGGCCTTAACCCCTTTAGGGCCCTGAGAAATAACCTAAGGATCCACCAATATGTTCCTGAAAAGAAACAGATGAGATTCAGTGACTCGGTAGTACCTGTCAGGTTTCCTGGGAGAAGGAGGAACCAAATTTGGAGACTAGGAATTTTCCAGAAAAACATCATCCACAACTTCCAACACAGGGGGAATAGCAACAGGCTTATACTGAGGTAAATCAAGAAACTCCCTAATCCGTTTCTTAGATTGGGGATAATCCTGGCATTCCCATTTAAAAATGTTCCCTGAGGGTATTTAAAGTGTCATTAAAAGAGAAATCCTCTGGAGGAGAAGCCAAAGGGATGGACTCCTCTGCATCTGAATTCTCAAAGGGAGAAAAAGCCTGAGAAAATTCCTCATCAGCAGAAATGTTGGAAGAAACATCCTGAACAAGACAAAACCTCAGGAGAAACATCCCTACTCCTTTTAGGAGGATGAGGCTGAGAACCCCTGACAGGAGTTAACAAATCATTAGCCATTTTCACCATCTGGGATTGAGGAGAACTAGAAGGAACTGGAGCCTGCCTTTTCACAGGCTTAGAAAGCTTACCTGCAAGCCTGAAGGACTCAGGAGACCTAGCAACCGCCGAAGAGGCAGCAGGAGCAGAAAGATGTTTGCTGTCAGATTGCAAAATGGAGGCCTCGGACCCCAGAGTCAGCTTAACAGTACCGGCTCCAGCAGAAGAGGCGACCGGCGACAGGTCAGAAGACAAAATGGAGGCCGAAGGTGTAAGGAACTCTGACTCCAGCAAGGCCTGCGGTTGTACATCTGCGGACCGCAGGGACTGTGAAAGTGTCTCACAGGCTCCCGCCTGACGACTAACTTAACCTCATCCGAGGACTTCATTTTCTGAGGCCTGTCACGGTCCTTGTCCTTACGCCTTTTCTGAATATCTGAAGCTTGAAGACTGGCAGATGCCATACCCACAAACTTAGGCCAAACTCCGAAATGCTTAGCCAAAATCTTAGCCCGACAACAGATAGTACGCGGATTAAAGGAGGCACAAAGATTACAATTGGGAACGTCATGATCAAGGCCTAAACAGATAATGCAATAGGAATGAAAATCTCTATGGGGAATCTGCTTTCCACAGGTAAGGCAATTATTAACTTTTTCTGACATTCGTTAAGGCAAAAAAAGAGGATCCCCCACTGGGGTACTTAGCTGTAGTAGACTTCAACTCTTTATAGTCGGAAAAGGTAAACTGCCGACCAGCATTCGTGCATGAAAAGCTTCTGCTTCGGGCTCCGTGGCAAGGAAGACTGAGGAAGGGACGTTGGCTGCCTTCATTTGTATCGGACGCCCTGACGTCCTTTACAATTGACGGCATTTTTACTTACCTTTGGTATTGTGGCCGACTGAGGGCTACCAGGAGACGGATAACCCATTTGTTAGAACTGCAACAGTGAAATACGAACATCCCAAATGTGATGACTGCAACAGTGAAACACCAAGAACATCTGGTTCCTTCTTGCTTGCTTATAAATCACATTATGGTTGTTACATGGTGTTTGGTGGTAAATACATGTAAAGAGACCAGGGACCAAAGAAGGAGAGCATGCAGAACATTTATAAGCACCAACATCTCTTATGAGTTTTGGTATGTCCTTTCTGTTCCAAAGACCTTTTAATTTTATCCCCACAGACAATACATCCCAAGCAAAATCTGAAGTGCCTGTAGTGACCAATTTTGCTGGAGCTGGAAGGAAGAATGGGAGACCTGGATTTTAAAAATATGGTGCTCTCCAGCAAAAATTCTCCCTAGTCACAAACACCAACACTGGAAACTAAAACTGAGTGGATGTAGATGCTGTGACCATAGAGATAACAGGTATCAATGGATTTTTATGTGAAATCTAGCAAAGGTTATCAAGAGAACCACAGATAGTATGAGACCCAGAATACTGAGGAATTCCCTAGCTGAGACCGTAGTCTCAATGGAACAACTCAGAAATAGATGTAGATAAAAATTTTTTTTTTTTACTGTGTGTAACAAAATGTCACAGAGACATCCCAGAAAAAAAAATCCCATTGAGAACTGGTCAGAATAGACATCTGTATATTCTACTGGAATTCCAGTCTGCGTAGGAGATCCCTTACCCTCCAAGTGACAAATGCCTGACATCTTGAAAACTACCCTGGAAAGAAAGGCAAATTGCCCAAGAAAAATGTGAACACCTTGCAGTCTTCAGTAGGCTGTAATAGGTGCTCGTCACTGCATAAATACCCTTATAACAGTGGATAGACCAAAGCATAATGTAGAGAAAGACAAAATAAACCTTTAGAAACTTGTGAAATGTGGATTTAGAAATGTGATGAAAAGTATCTTTTAATCTGAGGGTTACTGGAAAACTGAAAAGGACAATAAGGAAGAACAAAATGAGAAGGGCTAACATTTCGAAGTTGGTATCGAAGGCATTTTTAAATAAAACCCTCCTATTTAAGGAGGAAAAGAATGAGTTTCCAACAACCTTCATGAGTGCCAATGACAAGATGGAAGAGTTACATTTGGTGGCTGAAGGGAAATCCCTTGAAGGATGGAAAAAAGACTCCCACTGCCAAAAGTAACGGAGTGATTTAGGGTTTACCAGGTGTCCATGTATCCATGTGTCTGGGGGGGGCAAGTAAACTATGATACAAACTTATTGGACTGTTCTAGTTCGGAGGCATTCCTCTATATATGGAAAATCCTTCACACAGCTTTTTAAAGTTTTAGTCTGCAGTAAGCTTGCTGGGTCAAATTATTTTTCACTTTAAAAGAAAGTAGTAGGGTGAGCATTAAATCCCTTGACCAGCTTAGAAAAGGAAGGCTTAAATACAGAAATCCCATGCATCAGTACTACCTTCTCAAACACAATAAGGACCTCTGCAGCAAATGGTCCAAAAGTAATACTCTATCCAAGGGAGAGTTCAAAATTTGAATTTCAAAATCCTCTTTGGGGGGGGGGGTTGAGAATGCAGCCAGGCAAGCCTCCTCACTACAGTTCCAGTGTCATGAGCAGAATTATATGCCCATTTAAAAATGATTTTCACTTGATATACAAAATTAATCAAGTAAGACAAAAGACTTCCCCCCCCAGAAGAGGCACAGATGCCCAAAACACTCCTTATATTCTCACAAGAAGCAACACTAGAATAACATATAAGCTTGACATCTGAGAATTCTAAAAACAAGGGTTGCAGAAAAATATACTGCTTTCCCACATCTGTCAAAAGGTGATGGATTAGTATTAACCAAATGTTAAGCAACAGCTGGATTCAGTAAAGCAATAGTTGAGTATAACCTGAGAGGAGTGTAAAAAAGCTTGTTTAACTTTATACAGTCTGATTTCTTGGGGGTAGCAGGCTGGCTGTCAGAAAAGTTACACACTGTGAAAAACATCCAAAGCAGAAAGAACAGGAAGAATTGGAGTATGTTGTGGAAATTCCAATTGTAATAAATTATAAAACGTCCTGATGGATTTAGAAACATCACTTTTTTCCCACTGAAAAAAAACATTGAATCATTCTGGAAACAGTTTCGGCAAAAAAAAAATCCTTCAAAGGGACTGGTCAAAGCTACACTCTCCTCAGAATCTGAATCAGAAATTTGTGGAGAAAAACAATCTGACCCTTCACACACATTTTGAGTATCAGTTTCTTGAATCTCTGCAAAAAGTGAAGAACCCATTTTCTTTCACCAGAGACAGCTATACAGGAATGGCCAAGAGTCTGAACTATACCCAGAGTCCAATAAGTCACTCCTGCCCAGGGATACTTAAACAAAAGATATATGTCTGAGTTCTTGTATCTCAGACAGGAATTACTGAAGAAACAGACCCACTTTTGCTAGGAAAACTCTCTCTAGAGATGGGCATAGCTTTCTGGCCAGGCAGAGGCACATCCTATGCCTCTTTACCCAGAACTGACAACACTTGTAATTTACCTACACATCTTCAAAGTTTCTGACTGCTTACATCATGATCAAATAATTCAATGTTTACATATGTCTTGAATCAGATAATAAACTGGTTAAAGTAATGCAAGCAATGTGTTAAATTTAAAGGTGACACTTCTAGGTAGTTGCCGATTAACAAGGAGCCAGGGCTGTAAGGGTCTGTTTCTGGGACTATACTATTTAATATGGCATTTGCTGGCTTGGCTACATCACAAAAATGTTTGGGTCTGCAATGTAGACAACTGTCAGGTTGGACCTAAGATGAGAAATTTTAAGAAGGTCAATGGTTTAAATTTGTATCTAAATACAGTCCATTTATAGGCAACAAGATTAGGTTTCAAGCTTAATTATAAAAATGCAAGGTTTTGCAGTTTGGACATCACAAAGATATGAGGTCAGAACTGGGTGGTCAAGCATCTAAAGTAGTAAAACAGATTAGGGACCTTGGGACAATCATTGGTTATGATCTTTCATGTCCCATATACAGGACATTAAGGTTATAGCCATGAGAAGGATTTGCTTAATCTTTGGTAGAATGGATTTGTGGATGAAAATGTCTTAAAGGCATTATTTATAACATTAATAAGAATTATTGAATATAATTTAACACTCTTCACTTTATCCATGGCAGATACTGTAACTATCAAATCAAAGCAAATTAGATATATTAAAAGAATTAAATTTACAAAATATTTAGAGTTATGAAGACTAAACCATCTAAATCTTCACATCATTCATTTATGGATTATTAAGAGGCAAATTGTACATAGCATTTAAAACTTCTAGAACAGAAATGTTGAAGGAAGATCTTTGCCTTTTGTTAAAAGATCAACCTGTAGGAATGAGAAAAAGGGGAGTTTTGTTCAGAACAAAAATTAAAAGAACTAAAAAACTGATGTTTTTATTAAGCAAAGTATACCAATATTAAAGGTCTAGCTGACTGATGGTGGCAAGGGATTAACTGAGTAACTATAACTATGAGTGGCTTTTCCTTGCCTGACAAGGGCACTCCAACAGCCTCAAAGGATGTGCCTAAACCAGAGTCCATATTGGCTGTTGAGACAATAATAGCAGGAGCCAGGAAAAAAAAAAAAAAAAAGGATGAGTGGAGAGTTACCCACATGCAGCTGAGGCACTTAGCCTTTACCACCACAGCAGGCTAAGTGATTTTTTTTTCTTTTTGTGTATGGAAGTAGGAATAAGTAAGGATCTGGTAGGTTGCTTCATGGTCAAGCAGAAAAAGATACCAAATTCCCTCGAAGCCTGGCAACAGTATTCAGTAAAATATGCAAGTAGAAAAAAGTAACTTTCCTCATACCTCTCCCCCAAAATTAATAGTAAACATTCCTTAAGAAAATTCTGTTTAAAACAAGTTTTAACAACCTTTTACCACACACACAGTCCTTTCTGTTGTGTAAGGTCACACAGAGAAACTCATCATTAGTGGCTCATTACCAAATCTCTGAACTGAACAGTCCACTGTCAGAACTGACCACATTTGTTTTTCCCCTATCTGCATGCATGCACAAACACCCCCACACACACCACAACCACATTCTAGCATCCCTACACACTCACCTAAACACCTAGATGCATACTCCAACACACACACACAGTAGGAAACTTCTACCTAGCTCACTTAATGCAACCACCCAGAGAGATAGAAACATTCAATCAGCTGCATTCATGCTCCTGAGTTCTTGTTCTTCTTTCGGCTTTTCCTGGTTAGGGTTCACCACAGCAGAACTCCAGTCCGCTACTGATTGGCAGTAGATTTTTACGGTGCTGAGGTGCCAGCTCAACGCCCAACCTTCAACGAAGGCATGCCCATTCTACGCATGTCTTTCGAATGCCACTCGACCGCAGGAAGGATACCAATTGTCATGCTGAAAACATTAGAAGTTAATTTCCACTCCAAAGCAAAGGTAAATGAACTGCAGTTTGCTCTCTATTCATTAATTACTTAGTACTTTGTAATTTAAGACCTATTTGAAATGCAGTCACCAAACTGATTTGTTGACTACATTTCGGGAGATTACCATAAAACTTCATGCAGTAATATTACAAATCAATGAAAAAGACACCCCCACAAAATAAAGTCAAACAGATTCAACATACATTCCTTTGCCAAATTATTCTACTTTTATATCTCATCACGAGAAGCATCACTTATGATTTTATCTTTAAAAACATCCATTAATAAAACACTAAACCTCATACTGCTTCAATAATGTTTTTTATTCTTCTTAAAATTTTCCTTGAGAGTCTACATTGCTTTTTCTGCTTAACATTTTGCTACATTCAAGTAAAATCAGGTAACCAAGTTATACGCAAGGCCACAGTACTGTATTTTGGAGCACCTACATATAGCTGTCAACTCAATCAAAAAGGCAAGAAAAATACTGCAACACTTGAGCACATAGGTAACAATGCAAAACAGAGGATTATGATCTGTTCACCAATCATAACCCACTTATTTTCAGTTCGAGGCATGGATGCCAAGAAATTAACCTTTCAAGTGAAGTTCGGGAGGTAAATCTTGACAATCATGTTGAGAACATATAATTTAAGGTCATGATTGGCAAACATATCATAATTATTTGTATTGCTTTATCTACTCCATGAACTAATAGTTACAGGGGAAAAAACTCAAGCGATTTCCCAGCTTTCAAAGCCATACAACAATTAGAGAGTGCTATCAAAGAGGTAGTGTAACATAGCACATTATGTTTACATTCACCTTTCATAGCTCTCAACTGTCTAGATTTTCGCAGGATGTCCAGATTATTGCTTCATATTTTTGGTCTTTCCTCAAAATCTGTGGTTTTCGGACAAACCACTGAGGGCTGAAGTCACTACATAATGACATCCATTTAAGTTTCAGGGTTTGTATCCTTCAGGAAATGGATGCCAATACATCCTGTTATTCTAGCAACTGAGTTTGTTTGAGAAGTTGGGGATATGTTACAGATATGGACAGCAGGCAAGAAAAATCTTTTACTTCTGCTGCTATTTGCTAGTCAGTACAGGCAGATTTTACTGCATGGCACAAGACCTGACCTTAACTGCAAAAGCAGGGAGTGCTTAACATTTGTTAAGATCAGGTTGCGCACCACTCTGGCACTTATTTGTCTTTTTCTGAATATCATTGTGTAATCAGCATGCTCCATGCACTTCATTGTTTTTATGTGGAAATATTTGTATTTCCATGATGCCAAAGAAATAATTCTGCAAAAATATTGGTGCAAAACTGCAGCACTAAAGAACAACTTGTAGATATAAACTACACCAAAATTACCACAATGTTGTACAACAAAACAGTACAACATGCTTCACTGCAGCCATGATTAAAATGCCTTTATAAAGCTTTCACTTACTGCTACTGAATTGTACTACTTTAAAGTGCATTTCATATCTTGCTGTTTCTAGACACTTATTCTATCATTGTTTGAGTTCATCACTGAACAATGATGCAAGGTTTCAATTTTTTTTCTGGATAGGAGTACAACATTTAAAGCATTTTTTTGCTATGGGAACAATGAGTATGCCTGAAAACAGGCCAAAAGAAATACACTGAGTTGTGTATAAAGTGACATGACCAAATCTTGTACAACTGCATGTTTATTACAGAAAGAGGTAGCGGTGCTAACATCTGTTGAGAACAGACTGTTATTTAACCTTCACAGCACACTCCCACTAATTGGTCAGGTATAAACTTCTGCCTGCCTGGTATAAAACAATAAGTAATGGACCATGGTTGCAAAAAAGGCAGTGTCAGGCTTCAGTTCAGCTATTTCAAACATGGCATGGTTGCTGGAGGCATGGTCCATAAATGGCGACTTTTACACCCTGGGAAACTGGCAGTGAATCAAATGGCAACACTGGTGTGCACTTTTTTTATTTATTTTTACAACAGACCTGAAAAAAAGCAGCTTTAAAACTATACCATGGCAAATCATCTTGCAGAAACAAATTATTTTTGCTGATAAAGTATTGTTACTTCACTGTCCAAAGCAGAAATACTTGAACAACAATAAATCAAATTTAATTCTTAAGATGCAGTAGTCTGTCTGCTTTGACCTGGAGTATTTCACAAGTTTTTCATCTCCTTCTTCTTGAATTCACTGCAACAGAGTGGGCTTAAAGTGGTTATTTCATGACAATTCACAACTGTAATACATATCATAAGCAGTCCACAACTTTTTCAACAGGACCATGTTCTGAGGCACTATAAACCATGAAGTTGAACTGATGTAAATTTGCAGTCTTCGTACATGCAGCACCTGTAAAATGAAAATACGGGATAAAACCAACTTTTTTAAGACAATGTTACATTTAAGAAATCACATTAATACAGACTAATTTGATGAAAGGAAATTATAATTGTTTATTACAATTATTAACCAGGGTAGTACACTAGTCATAATGGACGGTTTTCAGGTTCAGCTCAGATTCTCCATATTTTATAGCATATAAACTTTGCATCTTTGAATAATTGTTTGAGATCAAGTCTAAATGATTTGTATGTATTTTCTTTTAGGGATGCAGGAAGGGATTCTCAGATCTGTGGAAAAGTGATTGTGGGTAGTTTGTTTCTTTGTGGTTGTAAGGGATACAGGGTGATAGCTGGAGCTGTTAAAAGATAGATGCTGGGGTAGAAAGGAAGGACTAAATATTAATTATTTTGAAAATCAAATAGCCTACTAATAGCTTTATTCTAAGCGAGATTAGAAGACAATCTGATTTTATGAGCACTTGACAGTCACGTTCTATCCTGTAAACAAGTGTGATGAATCTGCAGACATTGTTAGCAGTGGTATGTAATGAACAGAGATTCTTCTTGGAAGCTGAAAGCACACAGGAGAATCTGCATTCAAGTTGAGAGAAATGTACCCTTATGTCAACTTAATTCCCCCATTCATGGGACAGAAAAATAAGTTATATACTCACCATAACATTCAACCTGTGTTGCCCATTTTTACTTCATCCTCAACTTTTAGGTTCGGATACAATTCTCCGATCTGACTCTGCTGTTACTAAAGTTTCTCCCTTACCCATAATGCACTAACCCCTACTACACCTCAGATTCTGTTTGCTGATTCTACCAGAAGTGCTAACTACCAAGATGTATATATCAAAGGATACTTAAAGTATGTGATCTATAGAGGAAACCGTATCAGGAGCTCAATCAAAAGGACATCTGTGTCCTTACAATATCTTGTTCATACAGTAGTCAGTAGAAACCAAGGATGGGGTTTGGTGGGTGGGAAGTTAATGAAAATGGACAACACAGATGGAATGTTATGGTGAGTATATAACTTCTTTATCTGATGTCAATTTTCATTCTATTCTCAATTCTCATCTGCTGGGACAGAGTCCTCAGCTACTTAAAGCCCAGGGTGGACTCTAAGGAAGGATGTTCCTGAGCACAGTCAAACTAAAAGATGCTCTTCCCTGAAGGCCATATCTAATTTGTAATGAGTGACAAAGGTAGGAGGACTTGGCCAAGTTGCTGCTGCACAAATGTCATCCTTAGAAAACCTGTATAAAATTACTGAAGAAGTTGCCATGTACGTAGTTGAATGGGTTCTTACAGGTTTGGTTAACCCAATTTGTTACATATGAAGGAAATACAGTCAGCCAGCCAGCCATCTGTGTAAAGTTACTTTTGCAACTGGTTTACCCAAGTTCAAATATGCAAAGGAAACAAACAATTGGTGTGTTTTTATGATTTCTTTCTTTTTATGCAGATACAAAACATAATTGTCTGTGAACATCCGATAAATGTAATATATATTCACCTTTGTTTGCAAAGTTAGGAATTCAAGAGTGCTGGCTAATTAATGGATTGTTTGATATTGGATTCAACACCACCTTGGTAAGGAAAGATGCATTTGTTCATAATGTATTCCCATCTTTATGAAAAAACAAGCAGGGAAGTTCTGAAGACAAGGCTTGAGTTTCTGAAATTCTTCTAGCCGAGTTAATGGCTACTAAAAGGACAGTTTTCCAAGTAAGAAACTTAAGGTCCCATTTAGCTGCTAGTTCAAAGGGGGACTGTACTAATGCCTGCAGTACCAAGTTCAGATCCCATGGTGGAGCAGGGTTTTTAAACAGTGGTCTCAAAAGAAGAGTCTCAAGAATGCTTTGCACAGTTTAGCGTCACCTACTGAAGAATCTTCAAATCCAATATGAAAATTAAATATTGCTGCTAACTAAACCTTAATGGTAGAGGAGCTCGCCCCTTCTTTAAAGAATAAAGTTAAAAATTCAAGTATGTTATGTATCGGTGCTGAAAATGGATCAATATGATTTTGATGTGCCCAGTAAACAAATCTTTTCCATTTACTTGTATAGAGTTTGAGATGTCTGAGTGAATCATGCCTGTTTGGTGAGACATGAGGTCTGGAATCAGATTCAGAATCCAAGGTTAGTAAAGTAGATGAGGCCATAGGAAGGGGAAACAAACATGTTGAGGCCAGTAAGGTGCAATGAGGATGACTTTGTTCTTCAACCTGGCAGTTTTCTGCATAAAGTTCAGAATTAATGGCATCTGCAGATAAGCATAAAGCAGACCAGGAGGCCAATAGTGAAGTAGTGCATCCCTTGGCAATTCTCCCCATGGGGGATTAGGGCAAAATAGCTGCTGCATTTGTTGTTTAGGGGTGAAGCAAAAAACATCACAGCAAGGCTGGTCCTATCGATACAAAATAATTTCTGTCACTTTCTTGTTGAGACACCACTCACGAGGTAGAAGAATGCACTTGCTCAATTTGTCTTCTATCACACTGGACATCCCCAGAATGTGTGTTGCTATGAGAAAGAAGTTGGATGAGATCACTGAGTGCTACACACAGAGTGCTTCTCGACACAAGGGGATTTGACTTGGTCCCTCCTTGTTTGTTGATCTACAAAACTATTGACATGCTGTCCATCTCGATCGCAACTGCCCCTGAAGGGAGGGCATCCTGGAAGGCCTGCAATGCTAAAAGCACTGCTCTCAGCTCTAGGACATCGATAAGGCCTCTTCAGGGAACTAAGTGCCCTGGACTGTCTTCACCAGAAAGTGCCCCCCCCCACCTCAGCTGGGAAGCATCCATGGTCACTCTGGCCTTCAGCTGAGGAAGAATAAACTGACGGCCTTGTAGAACGTGATCTGATTGAATCCATAATAATCTTAGATCTCTCTTGAATGCTCGAGTTATTCTTATCTGCGCTGACATGGGTTGGTAAAGGATTGACCAGAGTGTTGCTAACATTCACTGAAGAACTCTCATAAGGAATCTGGCTAAAGATACTAAGGTTACTGCCGCTGACATTGATCCTAGAGGTTTGAAGGGCCAAGTGGGCTGAAATCTTGGTACTACAAATTTTTTTTCTGACCTGTAATCTGATTGTACGCAAGACAGGAAGAGAAGCTATCATTGACTTCATGTTGAAAACTGCTCCTATGAATTCCAAATTTTGAGTTGACTGTAGGTTAGACTTGTAATTCATGGTTATTTCCAGATGAAAGCAAATCTGGAGTACTTGATTTCTTGCCCTTATTAATCGATGTTTGGTCGGGAGGGTAATGAGCCAGTCGTCTAGATATGAAACACCTGGAATCCCTGCAGTCTCAAGTGAGCTGCTACTACTGCTGTACATTTGGTAAATATCCTGGGATCTGTGGTGAGGCCAAAGGGCACTGCTCTAAACTGGTAGTGCCTGGCTCCCAGCCAGATGCATAAATACCTTCTGGATTGTCTTTTTATCTTTATGACACAGTATGTACCCTGAAGGTCTATTGAGCACAACTAGTCATCCTTGCCCAGAAAAGGGAGAATAGACTGAACCATGACCATCCAAAACTTTGTGTGTTGAACAGACTTGTTCATGTTGCTGAGATCCAAAACTGGCCTCCAGTCCCATTTTTTTTGGCACTAAAAAGGAATCCTTGAGTAAGTTTTGGATTTTAACTGGTCTGGTGGGACTATTGGATGACCTTTTTTCTAGCAGCTTTTGTATTTGTATTGCTACTTCCATCCTCTGACTAGGTGGAGCATACTTAGAAGTTATGTACTCACCATAACGTTCCATCTGAGTAGGTGTATTCATTTGTCTGCAACCTGTGGGGTTATGGATCCGATATCGGATCCGAACCGGCATGGTTTTCCAGCTATGGATCCAAGCTCTCAGCTCCTCCCCTCACCCATAATGCCCTGCTCTACCCTCATGACCTCAGATCGAGTTTGAGCAACAATACCCTAAAAAGGGTAACAAGGAATATGCAGGAAACTGAAAGGCCAGGGGGATAGGAGGGCGGGATGGTTGCAGACAAATGAATACACCTACTCAGATGGAACGTTATGGTGAGTACATAACTTCTAAATCTGAAGTAGGATATTCATTTGTCTGCAACCTGTGGGACAGAGTCCCCAGCTACCTGAATCTTGGCCATCATGGAAGGATATTCCGAGCACCGCTGAGCCAAAGGATGCTCTACCCCTAGATGCAAGATCCAACTTATAGTGAGAAATAAATGTATGAGATGAAGCCCACGTGGCTGCTGCACAAATATCATCTAGAGGAATCCTAGCCTTGAAGGCTGCCGAGGTAGATACTGACCGGGTTGAATGGGCATGAACACCCCGGTGGGCCTTCCTGACGCTTGATAAGCCAATAAAATGCACTGTGAAATCCAGCGGACAGAGACACTTTAGAAATTGGCTTGCCCAAATTGAATTTTGCAAAGGAAATAAACAGCTGGTCGGATTGCCTATGACCAGCTGTCCTGTTGAGATAAAATCTAAGTTGCCTGTGAACATCTAGTGAGTGTAGCTTATATTCACCTTTGTTTTCATACTTAGAGAAGAAAACAGGGAGGTTAATGGATTGATTGATGTTTGCTTCAGAAGCGATTTTAGGAAGGAAGGACGGGTTGGTCCTGAGGGAGACACGGTCGGATGAAATACCAAGTAAGGAGGTTTAGCTGATAAAGCTTGAAGTTCAGAAACTCTCTTGGCTGATGTAATGGCTACCAAAAAGGCTGTCTTGTAGGACAAGAATTTGAGATCCACCGTAGCAGTGGGCTCGAAGGGGAGCGGTCAAGGCCTGTAGGACCAAAGAAAGGTCCCAAGGAGGAACTGCTTGCTTTATAGGGGGCCTGAGAAGGAAAGTACCTTTAAGAAATGTTTTGCACAATTTGGCTGACATAAGAGGATTAGACTCTTGACCAATGTGATAGTGAGAAATTGCCGCCAGTTGAACTTTGACTGTGGAACTGCTGGCACCATCATTAAAGAGAGAGGTTAGAAAATCAAGCACTACAGGGAGAGGAACCGTGAAGGGATTTAGGCCTTGCCGCCCCACATAGAAACGTTTCCATTTGCTTCGTAAACCTTTCTAGTGGATGGTTTATGAGCCGCCACCAAAATAGCCTTTACCGGTGAAGAAATACCGGGAGTCCTTATCAAGAGTGGAACTGGAGCAGCCAAGCGGTCAGCTTCAGGTTGTCCAGGTTCGAGGAGGAATGCAGGATGGATGGGATATCAGATCCGAATGGGATCTAGAATCCAAGGAGGATTCACCGAGTGAGACCTTAGGAAGGGGAACCAGATCTGTCGAGGCCAGAATGGAGCAATGAGAATCATTCTGCAACCCACCCGAGAGGCTTTCTGAAGAACTTGCAGCATCAGAGGCAAGGGTGGATAGGCATACAGAAGACCGGGTGGCCAAGCATGCACCAGAGCGTCTCTTGGGGTACCTCCGGAGGAGGTATTAGAGCAAAACTGTCGCACTTGGTGTTTGAGGGAGAAGCAAAAGATCGCATGAAGGGTTCCCCACCGTGCGAATATGCGTTCCGCTACTTGACAATTGAGAGACCACTCGTAAGGGGTCAGAATGGTGCGACTGAGCTTGTCCGCTAGGATGTTGGACCGACCGGAATGTGCGTTGCTATGAGAAAGCGATTGGTGGAGATTGCCCATTCCCAAACTCTCATGGCCTCGACAAAGAGGGTAAGACCTTGTTCCCCTTGCTTGTTGATGTACCAGACAACAGACATATTGTCCGATTGAATCGCAATTGTTCCCAAGGGAAGAAAGTCCTGAAGTGCTAGCAACGCTAAGAGCACTGCTCTCATCTCTAGAACATTGATATGCAGTAAGGTCTCTGAATCGTTCCACGTGCCTTGGACTGTCCGGCCCAAAAGTGCCCCCACCCGAGGCGGGAGGCATCCGTGGTCACCGTGGCGAGAGGGGAGAAGCACAAAATGGGCGACCCTCGTGGAGATCCGGGAGTGGAGCCACCACAAGAGGGACCGCTTGCAAGCCTTGCTGATCGCTATGGGATGATGCATGGGGAGAGCAAGGTATGACCACTGTACTAAGAGCGTCCACTGTAGAATGCGCATATTGAGCCTGGCAAGAGGAAGAAGTGCTATAGCCGAGGCCATGGACCCTAGAGCCCTCAGGACCAACTCCGCTGGAACAGAACTTGAATGGAGAATGGCCCGCACCTGGAGCTGCAGATTTAGAACTCTGTCCGCAGTGAGGAAGGCTCGTAAACTCCTTGTGTCTAGTCTGGCCCCTATGAAATCTAAGAGCTGTGTGGGCCAGGTTGGACTTTGTATTTATTGTGATGCCCAGAAATGGAGCAAGATGGAGAAAGGAGTCTCGCCAAGAGAAGTAGATGCCTTGTTGGGGCGGTAAGGAGCCAGTCGTCCAGGTAGGGAAAGACCTGCACCCCCTGAAGCCTCAGGTGGGCCGCTACCACTGCTAGTACTTTGGTAAACACCCTGGGGGCTGTGGTGAGACCAAAGGGAAGGACCCGAACTGGTAGTGACTGGCTCCCAGCCGAAGCGGAGAAACCTCCTGGCGCCTGTCCATCAGGATGTGGTAGTACACGTCCTTGAGATCTATCGAGCACATCCAGTGATTTTCTCCCAGAAGGGGGAGAATAGATTGCAGAGTGACCATTCGGAATTTTTCTTTGGGGACTGCCAGATTCAAGAGAGAGAGGTCTAGGATTGGTCTTAGTTCCCCCGTCTTTTGGCACTAAAAGAATCTGGAGTAGAACCCTGATCCGATCTGGTCTGGGGGAACGGGCTGGATGGCTCTTTTCTTTAGCAGATGGCCAATTTCTGCCAAAGCGGCCTCCCGTTGACCGGGTGGAACGTCTGGGAGGGACTTCAACTTTGGAAGGTGAAGGAAAGGAATGCGATATCCCCTGGATATGATTTGGAGAACCCAGCGGTCGATGTTATGGACTCCCATGCCGCTAGGTGCCCGGAAAACGTCCCCGACTGCCTCCAGAGTAGAGCAGTCGGGCAACCCTCAGGGTTGCTGCGGGGCCGTTCAGAGAAAGGTTCCCTGGACCCGAAGTTTCTGGGAGCCCCTCTGCCTCTAGGGCGGCGTCCTCCTGTCCTCCTCTGCCACGGAAGGACTGGTTGTCCGGAGCAGGCTGGGACTGCTGCGACTTCCGGAACCACATCTTCTTCTGACCCTTTTGGTTCCTAGAATAGGGCCTCTGGGGTGCAGAGAAGCGGATTCACGGCAGACAGCGTCTTCCCGTCCTTCTCGCTCTGGGTCAACGCCTCATGAACGGTCTTGCCAAACAGAGCAGAACCATCAAAGGCGGCCTTGAAGGGCTCAGAAAAATGCGGACGGAGCCAGGCCTGACGTCTAGTGACCAGTCCTGTCCCAAGAGGCTCTAGCGCCTCCGTTGCATGGGAGAGTAGCCGCATAGAAGTATTTGTGACTGACCTAAGAGTGGCCATTTTGGTGGAGTGCAGAACTCTGTCCTCCTCCGAATGGACTCAGGGATGCAGCGTATTCCTTAATAAGATCTCGCTGCATCCGAATAACATGTGCCAAATAGTTCAGCGCCACCGAGAAGGTCGAACTGAACATCCGCTTCCCCAAGCGGTCCATCATCCGAGACTCCTTGCTCGGTGGGTGGACTGAGGACTCTCCTGAGCCAGTTCCCTCTTTGTGGCCGCCATCAACATGGCATCTACAGGAGGCCCCTTACTCCAATGGGTCCTGTCGGAGGCGGACTAAGGATCCTATCCGGTCTTTTGGGAATTGGCTCCACGGTGTCCGGTTCCTTCCACGCCCTGGTGGTAATAAGGTCCACCAGGGGTCGGCAGGGGACACCCAAGAGGTAGACGGGCCCGTTTGAATGCCTCCAAGAACACGGACTCGTCCGAGGAAGACTTGGGGCAGACCACCCCCTAATACGGAGCATTTCCATGATGTCTCCGAAGGAGACATCCTCGGGGTGACCGTGGGAGCCTTCCCCTTCCTCCAAGTCCGTGTCTTCAGTGAGAGACGGGAGTCAATGTGCCTCCTTAGCATTTGCGAGGGGCCTCCTCTGGGGGCTGTCAGAGGAGTCCTCGCAGCAGCAATTTGCTCCATGGGAGCAACTTGGGCACAGAGCAGGCTGTCCCAGGGGCCGGATGGTGGAAGCCTGGCCCAGTGCAGAGGGACGGAGCCAAGTGCCGGGGGTCCGGAGACCCTCAACAGAGCCCTCTCCACTACATCAAAAGCCGGGCCGACCAAAGGATCCGACAATCGGCTCCCCTCGGATCCGAAGAGTGGATCGAGCACTCGGATCCGAAGGGACAGTGCGCTCCGACACAGACGGCGCTCGGGAGCACTGATCCCCGGATCCGGCTCGGATCCAGGCTCGTCCGACGAGCAGGGTCGGGTCCAGTACCAAGTACTATCGGCTCCGACCTCCCCGGCTCGAAGCTGCTCGGCTCCAGTTGCTCAACCCGGATAGCGGGTCGGAGAAGGAGCAATAGGCTTAAAAGGGTGTTGAGCTCCCGAGGGGAGGCAAGAGCACTCCCATCTGCATCTGGGCCTGGATGAACCTTCTCATCATCCGGTCCAGATCAGCATCAGAAAGGCTATGGGTAGATCTCGGAGGCTACCGAGGTAGGCCTGGAGTGCCTCCTCGATAGCCTCGACGGAGATCGGGTCTCCTCCTCCTCAGGACCCGGTGAGAAGCACACAGGGGACCGGAGCCGAAGGAGGAGACCGAGAGCCGGGGAGAAGCCGGCTTGGCTGGCGGGGGCGAACAGAGGTCTCGCCCGCCCAGGTGCTTCTCCCTCCGGTCCTTTTAGCTGCATCCCTCTCCTCTCCAGAAGCGGGAGTTTGAGTCCCAGGAGCAGGAGGGGTGCCACAGGGGAACAACTGCAGCCGCAGGAGTCCCGGGAGCGGAGGCGAGCCGAGTCCGGCGGTAAAGACCCGCCAAGACCAGCTTGGACCTCCGCTCCTCAGTGCCCTGGGGTTGAACCCTGCACAAATGGAACAACCAGATGTGAGGTGTTCAACCCCAAGACTCTTTACACCGAGGGCCATCAGCCGTGAGAGCTTATGGCCACACTGAAAATATAGATTTAGGCTGGTCAGCCATAATCTATAATACCTAAAGTTACCTAAAGTTACAGAAAGTAACTTAAACAACAAAAAACACACAGGCCTACACACACACACACGCAACAGCGAGGGAATAAAAATTATTTACTTTAACTTAAAATAAACTCAAAATAGTCTATAATAAAGGGAAACCTAATACTTTCACACAAATTTTGTTAAAGAATCAAAAAATTTTCTATTTTTAAACAAGAAAAGAGTTCACTTAGCTGAGAGCTATGTACCCACATCCAGTTACCAGCGCGGCAAACAAGATCTGAGGTCATGAGGGTAGAGCAGGGCATTATGGGTGAGGGGAGGAGCTGAGAGCTTGGATCCATAGCTGGAAAACCATGCCGGTTCGGATCCGATATCGGATCCATAACCCCACAGGTTGCAGACAAATGAATATCCTACTTCAGATTGAATTTTTCATAGAGTTAGAGGTGGAAGGGAAAATTATCCTCAGCACCCAAGTATCTTTTGTTATGTCTAGCCAGGCTCTCTGGTACAGTGAATTGACCCCCGATTGTCTCCAGAGGGGGAAAATTGGACCTCCTTTCAGGAGCATTGGTAGGGTCTGACAGAGAAAGACTCCCTAGACCTCACTTTTGCAGGCCTCCTCTGCCATGAGGGCATTGTCAACCATTAGAGTACCCCCCTCCTCCCCTAAGGGAACTTTCTCCATGGAATGGACCCCCCTGGGACTTCCTGAACCACATCTTCTGACCACCTCATTAATTCATCGGAAAAGGATCTTTGAGGGGTTGAAAAATGTATGCCCACTGCAAACAGGGTCTTTCTATCTTTCTCACACTTGGATAATGTGTCCCTCACTTTGGGGCCAAACAAAGAGGTGCTGTCAAAGGGAGCACTGACAAACAAGGACTTGAGAGACTCTGCAAAATCATATAAGCATATCTAGCCATGCCTCCTAATGGATATGCCTTAACCTGCTGCCCTTGAGGCACCTTTGGCTGCATGTGAAATAATCCTCATGGAGGAATTTGAAATAGATTGGAGGGTAGCCGAATGAGAAGCCACAGATGACTGGGTCTCAGCAGAAATGGTTCCTGAATGGGAAATTTAAAGTTCTTTAATCCTATCCCTTTGTAACCTAGTAAAATGTACCAAATAGTTCAGCAGTCACTGAAGCACAGACAAGCTTCCCAAACCTGTCCATTGCCCTAGACTCCCTGTCAGGGGGATGAACAGAGGAACTCTGTCAAGTTCCTTCTTGGTGTCCATCGCCACAACCATGGCATTCATGGGCACGCCTTTAGCCCAAAATTCCTTCCTAGCAGGTGTAGCTAGAATCCTATCTGGCCTTCTGTGTATTGGTTCAACTGCATGAGAGATCAATGAGCTCATTGGTGGGTGGAGTAACCCAGGAGAGAGATGGGCCAGCTCCAAAGGCCTTCAGAAATACTGACTCCTCAGGTCAAGGGTTGCTGGGGATCCAACCACCTCTCTGTTTCAGGATCTCAAGGATGTCTCCAAATGAGGTGTCTTCTGGAGGTGATCGTGGGGACCTTTCACCTTCATTAAAGTCCATATCCTCTGTGACTGACTCTTCCGGAGAGTCCAACTGCCTCCTCTTGCACTTTCTCTACCTAAGGACCTCCTCGGTGGGATGTCCTGGGGAGGTGGCAGAAGAAACTGTGACACCCTGCTGGGTAGTCAGGATGTCTTGGGCTGGCTGTCCCTGAGGCACTGAATGGTGAGGCTCCAAGTGCAGAGACATCTGGGAACTGTATTAGAAATCCAAGGGGGTTGGATCCGTCAGTCCTATCAAAGTAGAGAATACCCTCTTCACAAACTCAAAGGCAGACAATTCCAGAGAGAAAGAAGACTTTGGAGCAAGAAGGCAGGCTTCTGGACTGTTGTCTCCTCCCACCCCAAAAGCAAACGCCCTGAGGAGGAAGTTGGAGTTGAGTTATCCAGTGCTGAAGCACTAAGGCGCTGAGACAGCTCTGAAACTTTGAGTCCGCTGCAGTGCCTCAGATCCAACAGGGAGGCTTGAGCACTAACAGTCCCCCACATCTGAAGATGACAGAGCAGGGCCACTTAGCTTCAGATCAGATGATAATGCCATCCTTGGATCCAAGCCTGTCAGACCTTGAAGACCTGGCTCCAGGGACTCTGAATCAACCAAAGGAATCAGAGGAATCTAGGGTCGTGGAGTGGTCGATGGATGGGCTTCCTGACCAGGATTGGTAGGAACCGACAACACAGGCATCCGGATATGCGCCGACAGAAAAGTCCTCATCTGATCCACATCTTCTTTGGTCAAACACCTGGATGAACGAGACGATGCCAGGGAATGTGTATGGCACCTTTCTAGAAATGGGGAAGGCAGCCTAAAAGGTACAGGATCAACTGATGGGGAATAAGGACTTCTGGATCTATATTAATCAGTTCCGACAGCTTCTTAGTCAGACTCAAGGATGCAGAATCAAACTACCTCTTTCTCTTCGGATCTGAGGGGAAAGAGGTTTGAGACCTCCTTGAATCTGATTTAGGCCTCTTCCTGGAAAGACTGAGCCAAGGAAGTAGAAGGAACTGGGGATTTAGATCCCTTGGACTTCAGTTTCACCGAAAGTAGGCAACAAAACTTTCAATATTAACTTATTTTTCCTATCCAATAATGCATGTTGATTACAATTATGGCAGACAGAACAGTGTTCCTGAAGGTGCTGCAGACCTTAGCAACAGATAGAGATAGTGGGCATCCGAAATAGAAAACTTGTTCTTAGACTTCAAACATTTTTTGAAGCTGGAAGCACCATTCTCAGTCATTCTTAAGGCAAAAAAAGAGAAAACCAGCTATAAAAGAATTTTGGCAGAAAAAACAGAGATTACCAACAATGGTAATAACCCAACGTGTAAAAGAAAAAAGGAGAAAATATACCAACTATGGTATTTACAAACATACCAAAGTACAAGGGTAAGGGAATGATAGGGAAAAAAAAGGTTAAAAATAACTTATCTGAAGGATTTTGCAATGAAGCTCAAGAGCCATGGCAACGCTGTCCTTTTGCAAAAAGTGGGAAATAAGATCTGAGGAATGTTAGGGGTTGATGCATTATGGGGAAGGGAGAAGCTCAACAGCTTTTTGGTTACCACAAGCTTCAGTAATGACTGAATCAGATCTGAGGATTGGATCTGAACCCAACAGTTGAAGACATGAAAACTGACATCAGATAGTGAGATACATTTCCAGCCCAGAAAAGCTGGGAGTTGATTTTCAATTTCTTTAATTCACTACCGTGTCAAAAGTTAAGTTTATTCAATATGTTGTTCAAAGTTACGGCATAATAATCTGCAGTGTAGTAATCACCGTGTATGTGTTTACCACTCATATTTTGCTACAGGTGTTCTTGGAGATTCATAGCTTAAATCTCTGTTGCGGAGAAACCAGTACATAGACAACAGTGCAAATGGTAAGTTGATAAATGGAATGTTCCACTTTTCAATGTTGCAGTATTATCCTGCTGAGTATAGCCAAATGCCCAGCCTTAGGTCCTTCCAAGAGCCACACAGCAGATATATGTCCAATGTCCTATGTCTGAGATGTAAGGTACATAAATGAATTGGAATAGGCAAGACCCAAGAGGAGAAACCCTCTGGATTGCCTTGCTATCTTTATATGGTAGTAAGCATCCTGAAGTTTTATTGAGCACATTCAGTCATCCTTCCTCAGAAAAAGAAGTAAAATGGACAGTACCATGACCACCTGAAATTTGGTCCGTTTCACAACCTGATCTAGGTGGCCGAGTCCTAGAATGGGTCTGAGGTCCCCCAGCTATTTATAGAACCAAAAAGAATCTGAGATTCCAGATCCTCACTGGGCTGGTGGAACATCTCTGAGGACTTGCTTTTCTAGCAGCTTTGACACCTGTACTGCAGCTAAATCCATATGACTGGGTGGGACACTGGAAATGTTCATGTTTGGGAAGAAAGCAAAGGAAATAACGTATCTTCTGCTGATTATCTTCTGCACCCAAGAATCTTAAGCAATGGTTAGTCAGGCATGATAGTGAAGAGATTAAACACTGCCCTGCCCCCCAAGACGGCCCTCCAGAGTGTGGCAGTCGAGCAACTGTTCAGGAGCACTAGAATGGTTTCTCAGTGAAGGGACCTCAAAACATTTGATTCTGCAGATGGTCTCTGCTTCTTGGGTGATGAATAACATAGTTATTCCCCCTCTGCCTCAAGGGACTCTGCAACCAGAGATATCCTGGGTAAAATTCTAGGATTTGCAAAGGATTTCTTTCTACCCTTTTAGTGCTGGGAAAAGGTCTTGGGGGGTGGCATGCATGCCTTTTGCAGACAGTTACAAGACGCAAGTAGGAGGGCAAGACTGCGTCTCTTTTACCTTGGTTCCAAAAAGTGATGACCCATCACATGGTGCAGTAACACAGGATGTCTTAAAGCTTTTCACAAAACAGCTCAGATGCATCCAGGTGTGAGGATGAATAGCAATGCCA